>NW_025149903.1:0-1357 GCF_004010195.1 Chiloscyllium plagiosum | reverse complement strand
TATCGGAAAGATGTTGTGAAACTAGAAAATGTGCAGAAAAGATTTACAGGGATGTTGCCAGGGTTGGAGGTTGGAGGGTAGGAAGGTTTTTTGGGGATTTGGGCCAAGTGCTGGCAAATGGGACTAGATTAGGTTCGGATATCCTGGCTGCATGAATGAGTTGGACCGAAGGGTCTGTTTCCGTGCTGTACATCTGTGTCACTCTGTGAGAATCCATGGGATTCTCTGCCCAAGAGAGCAGTTGAGACAGCTTCATGAAGTTTATTGAAGACGCAGTTGGATGGGTTTTTGCATGGTAGTGGTATTAAGGGTAGTCGGGTTAGTGCAGGTTGGTGGAGCTGTGATCTTAATGAATGACGGAGCAGGCTTGACCAAATGGTCCACTCCTGCTTCTGTTACTATGAATCTGTAACACTGCATTTCCCGCGGCAGGAGTTTTCCCACGGCACAAAGGAGGTTTTCTAAAGTATATTTAAACCCCTTGCTTTGCTTGAACTCAAACTGCATAGACTTGGAGGAGAGTTGGATTTGCAAAGTGTCCTCCCCTCCACACGTGCCTCAACACCGGGATAGGCCATTCACCTGCTCAGTGTGTGGGAAGGGCTTCCGTCGGATCAGCCATCTGCAGACGCATGAGTGAGTCCACAAGGGAGAAAAGCCATTCACGTGCCCCATGTGCGGGAGGGGTCTCACTCAGTCAGCTGCACTGCTGACCCACCAGCGGGTCCACCCTGGAGAGAGGCCGTTCACCTGCTGTAAGTGCCGGAAGGGATTCACCTGCTCCTCCCACCCTGCGGAGGCACCAGCGAGTTCACGCGCCATCACAGGGGGATTGAAGGAGCGATGGCCGAGTGCCAAGTGTCGATGCACGAAACGTCGATTCTCCTGCTCCTTGGATGCTGCCGGACCTGCTGTGCTTTTCCAACACCACACTCTCGACTCTGATCTCCAGCATCTGCATTTTTCATTTTCTCCTCGAGGGCAAGGTTGGACTTGTCTTTTATTCCCTCATTCACTCCTTACAGCCTGTCCTTTGTTGTGGCCTAACTGCACATACATCAATGCAAGTTTCAGAAAGATTTGTGCAGCTTTTGTTTTGAAAAAAAAAAAATAACATTCTTCCCGACTGTAACGAAGTTTCTGAATATTTGGTATTAGTTATTCTCAATTTTAAAAATCATCTATTTCTCACATGCCGTGTTTCCCAGGTAAAGTCATCACCATCCATTCTCTCTCTTCCCTGAGAAAGACTTCATACAGCGATCAAAGAGGGCTGAGGCACGAGAAAGGACGATTGTGGGGGTGGAGGGGGTGAAGGGGTCGCTGGTGGTGGAGAAGGGAGGGAAATGGACAGGAG
>NW_025149902.1:0-1357 GCF_004010195.1 Chiloscyllium plagiosum | reverse complement strand
ACTTTGTTCGATGTTCCTGAGACAGACAGTTTATGAACTTTTCCGACTGCTCAAGGATTTCTGCATTTTTAACATATTTTGAGGCACATCAAAATCCACAAGATTTGGATTTGATTACTCACTCTGTGCGGCAGTAGCTGACACCTGTTTCTCCCGTTCTTCCTCTCCTCTACTTTTCAGGAGCGGATCTACATACCCATTTATAAGCCACATGAAAGGGTCTTCGAATGTGGGAATTGGCAACAGAGGTGCTAGTTTCATTACTGCCTGTGGCCTACCTACCATTTGGCAAAAATGACACGTATGTCAAAAGTTAACCACGTACTTGTGCATTCCAGGTCTTTAAAAATGTCTTTGTCCCTTAGCCGGAGTCTTTTGTACCCCTAGGTGACCTCCTAAAGGTAGTTCATGTGCTACCCATAACATTTCCTGTCTGTATGCTATCGGCAACACAATCTGGTGCACTTTGGCAAATTTCTCCTCTGCACTAACTTGACGTGGTCTCCATTTCATCTTAAAATTCGATCTCTCAGATAATAACCCTCACGAATATCCTCTGCCTCCCTTTCAGAATATGCAACTACATATAAATCTTTTATCATCTTGTCTGACTGTTGCACGTCCCTTTGTCTTTCAGAACTAAAAGATTCTGTCTGATCCACTGCCTGTTCAGGTTTTCCTTGCAACATTATGGCAAACAGGGTGTCCGGTAACTGAACCTCAAATCCTTCATCTTTGTCTTTAGTTTGTGTTTCGTGCTGTCACTTGTGATAGTGGGATCTGGTTACTGTACAGCCTGGGAAAATAACAGAATACTTCTGATTTAACTCCTCAGTTTCTTAGTCTTCCTTGCGCTTCTCCACAACAAGGGGTGTCACTCTCAACTTGGACCCTGCTAAATCATTCTCAAGAACAAACTGGATTCCTGGAACTGACTCTCTGTCAATCATTCCCACTGTAACTTTCCCAGTCTTGGGTTGGTACTCCAACCTGATCTTCTATAGGGGAATGCTAAATTTCTGTCTATCTATTCCACAAATCACCACAGTCTCGGGTAACAGATCAGAAATATTGCAAATTTGCTAATCTCTTACTATTAAAGACTGATTAGATCCTGTATCTCTCAAAGTTATAACTTCTTACCCTTCTACCCCTGTTATTTCCGAGTAAACTTTATTCACAGAGGCGAATTCTTCATAGAGATCAGGTACTAACTCCATACCCAGCCCCTGCCTAGGCTGTGCACTTTTCTGCAGCTCCTCGGCTCGTATTGGGGTCTCCTTTAAAACTTTCACTCATGTCACTGGCTTAGCTTCTTTTACCACATCTTTTCCCACAGTGCCTTTTTTAACGAACA
>NW_025149901.1:0-1357 GCF_004010195.1 Chiloscyllium plagiosum | reverse complement strand
TACAGGGATGGTGACGATTGTGTCTAGGACATTATAAGCTATAATTCTGTGCATATGACTGTGTCAGCTTGTTGCTTGACTAGTCTGAGTTCCAGCTCACCCAATAAGATGTTGACAGGGTGAGACACTACAGTTGGAGGTCCTCTGCTCGCCAGTTCCTTTCCTTTCTGCTTCTTAAAAAAATTATTTCTCTCTCACTCTCCCCTTTGCAGAATCTGACGCAAGTGTCTCAACCTTGAATCATGACAATTAAAAAAAAACATGTCTCTACAAGAAAACCAATGGAGGAAAATATATTATTCTTGCATCAACTGCATTTTTAAACAAAAACAATCCTGTTCAATAAGCACTGTCTCATTTTTTCCTTAAATTCTATCAAGCGAACTATTATATTTTGTCCCTCAGTTTACCGATCTTAATAAATATCCAATCAATTTCAGAGCAACATGCTGACAAAGTATTGAACCAATTTACCTGTTTAGGTTTAAGCATTAGTTATCAAGCGTTACCATTACAATAATTGCATAATAATTGGTCTGGGTAACAAGTATACTGAGGTTCACAATTTAATTTATTGACTGTTTGAAAAATGGCATAATATCCTTTTTTCAGGATTCTAACAGTAATTGTTAAGGCATTTGCATGACACTAATTATAGTATGCTTTAGTTTAGTCTTGCTAACAACTACAGTGAAGTTTATATTTGAATTTAATCCAATCTTCCCTTTTACCTATACAGTAATATAAAAATCCATTTTATTTCCAATCAACACACCTACAAAAGAATTCATTATTTCTGATGCAACGCGCACTGTTAAAAATATGACTTTTGCTCATTTGAATGATCTGTTTCATCCCAGCCTTATAAATTTAGAAAAACCTAATTGCTTTCCCTGCAACATTCCTGTTCATTTTTGCAGATAGCACAGTCAAATAGCAAGATGACAGTTATCATTATTCTTAAGTATGCTAATAGAATTTTGAAAATCTATATGTTGCTAATATATAATAATTGTTCATTTCAGTCCATAGAATATAGAACAGTACAGCACAGTCAGGGCCCTTTGGCCACGATGTTGTTCCGACCTTTTATCCTACTCTAAGATCAAACTAACCAACATGCCGTTCATTTACTATCATCCATGTGCCTATCCAAGAGTCGCTTAGATGTCCCTGATGGATCTGAATCTACTACCACCATTGGCAGTGCATTCCACACACTCACCACTATCGATAAAGAAACTGTCTCTGACATCTCCCCACAACTTCCCCCATTCATCTTAAAATTATGCCACTTTGTGGGGAAAAGTCTTTCATTGTCCATTCTACCTATGCCTCTCATCATCTTACACAAAGC
>NW_025149900.1:0-1357 GCF_004010195.1 Chiloscyllium plagiosum | reverse complement strand
TCACAACAACGGCGGCTGTTCATTTTCTGCTTCATCTCGATCGCACGATATTCTGAAGTATTTGCTTTCGTTGCAAAGCTTTTCAACAAAAAAGCATTTACTTTTCCGAACGACCATACTCGAGTTAACCATTTGCTCTGATATCCAAAATTAAGCACAATGTCCGTACGCATGCAATTTCAATAGGAATGCCACCAGCTCAGCTGCAGCTTGTCATGTTGACAAATATCGTCTGGAGAAACGTACCTTCACCGATCGCTCACTGTTCTTCTGGATACTCACAGACCTTTGGAGTCAGGGTTATGTGCTGCTGATAAACTGCTACGAACCTTATGCCAAATGCATTTGAATTGTAATCTAACAGTGGGATTCTTTCTGCTCCCGAACGACGCAGTTGCTTTGGTGTCAGCAACAGCTCAGAACTCAATTGCACGTTTTGCTCAATGACTCATGTTGCTTATGCAAATCTTCGTTTGTCAGCATATTTAGCAAGTTATCACGCCTTCCTGCAGCGTTTGTCAGCGACAGGTCAGCTGATAAGATGATTGCTTCAGACAACATGCTACATCCTACATTTGAAAATGGAAAAGTTGCAAACGTTTACAGGCTGAACACTCTCTCACTATTTTGCCTGGTGCGTCAGAGGCTGGGAGCTGATCTTACGGAGGTTTTTCAATCATGAGGGGCATGAATCGGGTAAATAGACAAGTTCCTTTCGCTCATGTGGTGCAGTGCAGAACTAGAGGGTCTAAATCTGGTGTGGGAGGGTGAGAATTCGAAAGGCAGTGACCGGCAACGGCTTCACCCAGAGGCTGGTGCGTTTCTGGAAGAAGTTGCCAGACGAGCTGGTGATGGATGGTATAATTCCAATCGGGTAACTAGACAAGTTCCTTTCGCTCAGGTGGGGCAGTGCAGAACCAGAGGGTATGAATCTGTTGTGGGAGGGTGAGAATTCGAAAGGCAGTGAGCGGCAACGGCTTCACCCAGAGGCTGGTGCGTTTCTGGAATAAGTTGCCAGACGAGCTGGTGATGAATGGTATAATTCCAATACTTTTAAGGATTCCGAGCGTGTATTTGAAAAGGAAGGGTTTAGAGAGACATGGGTCAAGTGCATGCAATCGCGGCTGGATCAGTTGAGGATATCTGTTCGGAATGGACGCATTAGACCGGAGACTGTGTTTTCAGTGCTGTTCATGTCTAATGGCTCTATGTTAGTGCAGGTGAAATGATAAAAACAGATAAAGAAAATAAATGAAGTAAAATTGTCTGAATTTGTTGAATTCAAACAACTTCAGGTAATTGTATTTCAATTATTTTATTTATCTTTTTATTTGAGTTTTTTCTCTGTTCTGTAACT
>NW_025149899.1:0-1357 GCF_004010195.1 Chiloscyllium plagiosum | reverse complement strand
GCAGATTGAGGCCATTCAGCCTATCGAGTCTGACATTCTGTTCAATAATTTCTTATATGCACCTCGACCTCGTTCTTCTGCCTTCTCCCGAGAATCCTTGATCCACTTGCAAATCAAAAACATATCGATTTGTGTCTTAATGACACTAGTGTCTGTGCCTCTGTGTCTGTGTGTGTGTGTGTGTCTGTGCGTGTGTGTGTGTGTGTGTGCGTCTGTATATGTGCGTGTGTGTGTCTGGATGCGTGTGTATATGTACGTTTGCGTGTCTGTCCATGTGCTTGCTATCTATGTGTTTGCGTGTCTACATCTGTCTGTCTGTGTCTCAGTCTCTGTTTCTACCTGTGTTTGTGTCTATTTGTATGTGACATATATGTCGCTGTGTGTTTATACGTGTGTCTATGCCTATCTCCTCGTAAGTATTGTGTGTGTTCGTATATTGGGGTGTTTAGTAATACCTCTGTGTATTTTTGTGTCTGCGTTTCTGTGCAGTGAGGGATCTGTGCTTTTTATTGGAAGTGAAAGGACAGCTGTTGGAACTGCCAGTGGGTTTAAAGTGAGAATTGTCTTTCACTAAGTTTTGCTCCTGAAACGGTCGGTGGGACATGAACGTTTCAGAATCTCCACACGAGACATCCTGGTCCTCTTTGGCTCTTTCAGAGTCCTCCCCACATGGCGGGGGGAGGGGATCAGGCGACGGATATCGGACACTCCACTACCCGGCTTGGGCCTTTCTGTCCTATTCCAGGCTGTTTCTCCTGGAATGGGAGAAAGGGAGGGAGGGAGGGAGAGTGGGAATGCGTGACCCTGCTATTAGTGCTTGTGTAGTTGGGGGGAGTTGTAGGTGTCTGGAATGAGTAAGTCGACAGTTTAGAATCCATATAGTATTGTTAGTGTGGGAGGTATTGCGTAGGTGACAGACAAATTGAGGAAGAAAGTGACTGAATTTAATAGTGAGACTGGTAGTACCTGAGCCTTATTTGGAGATAGAGTGTGAACCTAACAGGTGTGCAGTGCGTGTGAGGGAGCAGAGAGTATCTGGTAACTCTTATCCTGACAGAGCGAGGAGGATGTTGTTGCTTGTCCTGCAGTGTGGAACATTTCTTCAGATTATCTCAGCGTCGACGTGAGCCTCCCCGAATGTCTTGTCCAATTTTATCACTAATAACGACACAGACCTGTCCCTCAGCTTCCACAGAATCAGTTTAGGTAGAGCTAACAGATAGCAAGGAGAAGCAAATATTGGTGTGTTATATATCGCAATCAAAATGGTACCAGAAAATCTGAGCATCATATGCTCTGGAAATTAGATACGAAAATGTGTTGTTGGAAAAGCGCTTTTCCAGCAACACATTTTCAG
>NW_025149898.1:0-1357 GCF_004010195.1 Chiloscyllium plagiosum | reverse complement strand
CATCGTGCAAAAGAAATACTGCAGCGTCTTTGTCCTTATTCATATCGGTTGATTGTTAATGCATTGATTCTTCATTCTTTATTATTCGGTCCCTTCAATTCTGTCAATCCCAAAACGCAACACTTCTCCATATCTCTGTCCGTATCTCTGTCTTTGTGTGTTTGTGTGTGTGTGTGTGTGTGTGTGTGTGTGTGTGTGTTTGTGTGTTTGTATGTGTGTGTGTGTGTGTTTGTATGTGTGTGTGTTTGTGTGTGTGTGTGCTCGGAACATGAATCGAGCTGTTCAAATTAGGAACATCTTGGCTTTGGACAGTGGTACCAGGCACTTATTACTGAGGCACTTGAGGCCAGCAGCACTAATTATCTGAAAATAATTCATGGACTGCAGGTCTGCGAATGAATTATTCGATCATTTTTACTCAGTTACAGTGAAAAGATTAGACCTGCTCAGCGAAGCGCAGATGTGTGTACCAGTGGAATCACCATGCAGCCATGGAAACGATTAATACACCGTGTGTTGCTTCATGCTAATATTTCTTTCACGTCAACATTCAGCAATTATAGGGTGCACTCAGACCTGCTCAGCGAAGCGCAGATGTGTGTACCAGTGGAATCACCATGCAGCCATGGAAACGATTAATACACCGTGTGTTGCTTCATGCTAATATTTGTTGCACGTCAACATTCAGCAATTATAGTGAGCACTCAGTAATCCTATAAAATACGGGGTCAGACATAAATTCTGCAGATTTATCCAATTCGTTCATTCGAACATCAACACTTGCCAACAGATGATGAGGCAGCCATCATTTATCAAACTTAAGAATTGTAAATCACGGAGTTTTATTTCAGAGATTTGTCCATTTGACCATCATGTCTGCACCACCTCACTGAATGGTCTTCGTGACTTAGTGTAATTTCTGTTCCTCGTCTTCACAACGTAGAATATTATTTCTATTGAAATAATCATCCAATGATCTCTCTAATACATCAACTGTACCCACTGAATCGACATAATCCTCCCCCTGAATTCCAGATTATAAATGCTTGATGTGTTAGAAGGAACAATCTCATATTGCCTCTGTAGCAAGAAGCATAATATCTGTGCACGCACATTAGTTAACGTTATGAAGAGTTTCAAGATCTCATTGTCATATCAATGCTCGAGCTATCAGAATACTTTAGATGCTCGGGCTTCTGTGGTGAGTAACTCATCTCCGATCCCCAAAATGTATGACCAGCATCTAAAAGGGAAATGAGAATTGCTTGGATCAGTGAAGATCAAAGAACACCTTAAGCTTCTCAATGCAATGCAGCAAGAATTAAAGTCGTGACTCTTCCTCACGTTCCATTTGCAA
>NW_025149897.1:0-1357 GCF_004010195.1 Chiloscyllium plagiosum | reverse complement strand
CACCGGGGAGAGGCCGTTCATCTGCTCTCAGTGTGGGAAGGGCTTCAGGAATTCCTCCACCCTGCTGGCCCACCAGCTTGTCCACACGGGGGAGAGGCCCTTCAGCTGCCCCAAGTGCGGGAAGGCCTTCAGCACATCTTCCTCCCTGCTGACCCACCAGAGGATCCACACCGGGGAGAGGCCCTTCAGCTGCCCCGAGTGCGGGAAAGCCTTTGCCCAGGCCTCCACCCTGCTGAGGCACCAGCATGTCCACACCGGGGAGAGGCCGTTCACCTGCTTTCAGTGCGGGAAGGGCTTCACCTGCTCCTCCAAACTGCAGAGCCACCAGCGGATCCACACGGGGGAGAGGCCCTTCAGCTGCCCCGAGTTGCTCTCAGTGCGGGAAGGCCTTTACCCACGTCTCCTCCCTGATGACCCACTGGCGGGTCCACACAGGGGAGAGGCCGTTCAACTGCTCTCAGTGGGGGAAGGGCTTCACATGCTCCTTCAACCTCCAGACCCACCAGCGGGTCCACACGGGAGAGAGGCCCTTCAGCTGCCCCGAGTGCGGGAAGGGCTTCACCTACTCCTCCCACCTGCTGAGGCACCAGCGGATCCACACCGGGGAGAGGCCGTTCACCTGCTCTCAGTGCGGGAAGGGCTTCACCTACTCCTCCCAACTGCTGACCCACCAGCGAGTTCACGTGCCATCGCAAGGGCATTGAAGGAGTGACGGCCGAGTGCCATTATCGATTGGACTATCAACCCGGTTCTGGGGACTCCTCGATTCGAATCCCACCACGACAGATGGCAGAATTGGTATTCGGTCAGAAATGTGGAGTTCAGAATCTAACGATGAGACCGTTTCAGGGAGGGGGTGGTGTGGGGGAGAAAGCCCCCATCTGATTCCCTCTCTCCCTTGTTAGGGAAGGGAACCGCCATTGTGGGAAAGGATTCACTCAGTCGTTCCAGCTGCATCCTTTACCCGGTCTGGCCTACACGTGATTCCAGACCCACAGCAGTCTGGTTGACACTACACTGCCCCTTCCTGGCAAATGAGCGGGGAGAAACTTACTTGGAGACAAGGTATGGGTTGATATTGCTGAGTGAGCCAAGACTTCCTCCGGGTTACGGATGTAACAAGGATCCAATTACAAAGGGACAACTTGGTGCTGGCCAAGAGTAAAGACAGTGAGGGGGGTGGGACAGGGGGAGGTGTGGTGTGTGCACTTTCACCTTGAGCTGTTCAAAAAGCAACTGCTTTTTCCCTGCCTTTTTTGCTGGGGGTATCTGAAGCTGGAACCAAGTTGGGTTGCAATAAAGGTTACCGGAACTTACCACCAGCCTCAGACTCTCATTGAAAGCTTTGAGCTCCAAG
>NW_025149896.1:0-1357 GCF_004010195.1 Chiloscyllium plagiosum | reverse complement strand
TGGCAGAGGAGGCACTTGACTTATTTGAAAATAAATATTGACTGAATGGACTAATTATTGTTATAAGCCAAGTAGTTGTCATGAAATAACAAAAGAAGGGAATAAGAAAGTCTATAGCATAAAACTTGTTTTTAAACATTTAAACTAAAGTATAATGTTGAATTATAGAGCACATTTGCTGCACACTAGAAAATAGACAGGCAGGGAGGCTTGGTAAAAGGGGAGAACTCAAGGTATGCAGAAGATAACCAAATGATAACAGGATACCCTAAGGCAATTAAGTACATTTGCCTTAACAGTGAATCTGTGTAAATAGGACACCGAGTGATAACATTCATGGCTGTTCCCTTGTGAAATTAATGACAGCGTTTGATTCTGACCCTGAAACGAAACTTGGTACTGTCAAAAACCTTGTAATTGACAGTCAGGTCCTGTTAATTATAATAGATTCCTATTACCCTTTGCAAGCTAGGCAAACAGAGGGAAAAACACCTTTGCTGTTAAAAGTCCCTGACTTGAGAGTTCAAAAGGACAAGAGAGAGAAACCATTGTAGCGCTGGGGCTCCCGAAGCCATTAAAAAATTACCTGCTTTGGATTGAACGTAATTGTATTTTTGAGACCTTATGATGGTATTGAGTAGACATTACCGGTTATTAAATATGAACTCTGTAAAAGGTAACATTGACGAAGCTTTAACTTACTTGCTGTTCTTGCAGACCACTCTCCAGACCTTTCAGACTACCCCACTGTCAATTCCAACTAATCAGATCTTATGTCTTATTTGAATCACAACCCTGAAAAGAGAACATGTTTAATTCGAAGACTAATGAATCAGTTTAAATGCAACCTTTTGGTAACATCTCAGCTTCAGGTACAGTATGATTCAGTGCCTAAAAAGCAGGAGTTTACTCCTAGCTTAGAAATTATTCTCAGCCTAACATTGAAGAGATTCAGGCACAATGTGTCAGGAAGCCATTTTATGGTCAAAAGTTTGCCCTCCTGCTAAGAAGCCGTTTTGGAAAATAAGTGTATCTGACTTGTGACCTGTGCAAGGTTAGGAACTCTCCAATTAGCTCAGACTGGTACCTCTTTATAATGGGAGTTTATCTCGCTAGCAGGCACCTAACTCGGCTGGATATGTTTTTCTCACCTGATGAAAGGCTTAAGGCCTGTAGGAGTGATTAGTCAAGCGTACAGGGACCTGTCAATTAACTTTTCTTCCTTACGAATTAAGAACATGCAATGTTTTTGTAAACCTTTGTGTAAAGGAAACCACTTTCTAGCAGTATATCAGAGTAACCTGCCAGGGCACTTGAAGTGGAGTTGACCTGGGGGGTGCAGTGAGAGAGGGACTCA
>NW_025149895.1:0-1357 GCF_004010195.1 Chiloscyllium plagiosum | reverse complement strand
TCACTTCAATGCCACCAATTTCCTTCATATTAATAGATTATTATTCTGTGACTCTAGATCATGAGTCAATGACTTGAGCACGATGCATTATCTTGCCGTCAGAAGTTTCTGTGCAGAGAACAAGTTAAACATTTCAAGTGCAATTATTTTGTGATTGCCGTGTGGTTAGAAGGGGCTTGAAACAGGTGATTCCGAATTTAACAGCGTCTCAAATGCTGGTTTACTCAGAAGGTGCACTGTGGCTGAGGAGGAGACTGGGATATCACGAAGGTGATATTGAACAGAATTAGCGAATGGGGAGGATATGGAGATATCGATCTGTGCAGGGCTAGAAGGATTATGCAGTTTTAGAGTTTGTCCTCACATATTGGTGAGTCATTTGAAAGTCGTAATTTGCTCATTACAATTTGTAAGGAATGGGATTTTTCATTGGAGCTGAAAACGATGACTTCCACCTTTCCTAATGTTAATAATATGAACAACAATTCAGTTTCACCTGCTTTAATGGACAGTTAGAATGCCTTACCAGGAACACCAACAAAAGCGAGGATGGGATAGTAACCAGCTTGAATAACAATCAGTACATCATAGATCCCCCATACTAATGATATTCAAGGTTGAGAAAGCCAGGAAAGACTAGTCAAAAAACTCCTGTCCATGTTGGATCATTCCAGTCTCGTGTTCTCAGATTCTGATATCTCCTCCCTGTCTCTCTGGAGCTGCTGATCCCTGTAAGTACTGTCGGCGATGCTTACACTCATACTATGGGATAACACATTGAACTGAATCCTTAATTAATAAAAGAGGCAAGCCCTGCAGTGACACATTAGTATCCACAGAGATTGACATTAATCACAGTCACTGAACAAATAGCTGCAGCCAACGCCTTTCAATTCAATATTGTTTTATTAAAATTCAAAATAATGATTAACATTTGCTCAGTCTGGTTTGGATATACGAGGGTGACTGAGGGAACGAATGTTGAGTCTGGTAGATTAATTGCATGTAACCATTCAGTCTGCATTGGATATGAAAGTAATGCCAAAGGTTTATCGTAACACCAACATTTTTCTCTGCTTGTAAATGGAAACATAGACCCTGCAACTACTGCTGAGGCATGACAATATCAGGAAGAAACTGAGAGAACATTTATAGGCCATGATCTGGAGACAATATGTACCTAAGACAGCGTGGGGTTATAACAGACAGACAGTATTGATATGTTAACAGAGAATTGTACCTAGATGACAATGGGGACTCCAGATGTCAGGAGAATTCAGTGTAGATAAAGCATGATAGTGGAGAAGGCACAGAAGGTCAGGCGGCATCCGAGGAGCAAGAGAATAAACATTTCAAG
>NW_025149894.1:0-1357 GCF_004010195.1 Chiloscyllium plagiosum | reverse complement strand
CACCTAGCCAGGGGACGAAACGTTTGCAAAAAAACTTCCAAATCGGCGAACAGAACCACAACAACTGAGGTATACAAAAAACTGAAACAGCTCACCGACTGTGCTGTTGGTATGCAGCCTTGTTAAGTACGTGAAATTCGCTACGTACCATCCCAAAATCAAGTATTTATGTGATACCACTCTCACCAGCTGAGAGTTCAAATTGTGTTTTGTCGACAAATAAAATAAAATAAAACATTTTCAACTAAAAAAAAATATAGAATACAACTTTGTGTATTTGCTAATTGTAGTTACACAAGATTGAAGATAAATGAAACAGTGAAATATAGGCAGTATCATAACACAAGTTTGGTAGTGACATTCGGAAAGGATATGAAGATCCTCTGTGGATGGGGAAAACAGGGAGGGGTGGAGGTCAAAGTCGGCACGTGCAGAGACAATGAAATAGTATAGTTTATTACTTCAAAACATTGAATGTCATCGAAGTTTGACATTGCTTTAGGCAAACGCAAATTGGTTGAAGGTCAAGTTTATCTTTTTAATGCAGATTCATGTTAATTTGCTGTCTTTTCCGACCTATCCCAATTCAATCCCGAGTAAAGTCTGGATACACATCATTTGCCCTCCTGTGTAGTGGCTGAAAGAACAGTTAACTTCCTTTAATTTGTCCTCTTGCCAATGCATTTTGCAAGCTATGTCTGCTGAGTCACTGTTTAAATCTAACCTGTCTTGATCTGATGCCATTTGGAAATAAGAATACCCTTCTGTCCCTTCCTTCCTGTTGGTCAAGGTGTGAGTGTCTGCCTTTTCTCTCCCATCTTTCAGAGCACTTGTCAATCTTCGTATGCAACAGTTGAATGCTCTGTGGTTCAGTTCATTTTTATGATTGGTCTATGATGGGTATTTTCTTCCCTGTTTTCTACCCTCTAAAATTATTTTGCTCTGTTTATACATCGCCCACTCCCGTCAATTCAATTCCTGTCTACTCCCGGATTTCTTGTATTCTGTGGATAAACCAGCCCGAAGAGTCTGCAACTCACTCTTGGGTGTCTGTTATGCTGTACGTAAACCACCCTGCACCCCTTCGATTAACCTGCAATGTGTAACGCACTCCCATCTACCTGTGGCTGCGTTAGAAACACTATGAAATCTTTGATTTTAATCCAGTTTGAGAGTCACTTCTGCATATCATTTATTCTGTTTATAAAACAACTTGAACTGCTCCATTAGATTTCAATCAGTAACTCACTCAAGGCTCTCTGTTATCCTTTACATAAATCACCCTCAGCCCCTCAGTTAGTTTCCAGTCTATCACTCAATCAACTGTATTAGTTAATCTATCAGTAAACCCCACTCA
>NW_025149893.1:0-1357 GCF_004010195.1 Chiloscyllium plagiosum | reverse complement strand
TATTAGAAATACTGCAGAGTGTGAAAACAGATAAGTCAGCTGGTCCGGATGGGATCTATCTGATGTGGTTTAGCAAATGCACTGCAGGAAGGTACATATCAAGCTGATGCTAACAACGGCTCGTTTTGAGCCGCTAATTTGCAGTGAAGTGGCGGCGCCAATAAAAGGTGTCACGCATCTCGTCTAATTCCACATCCAGAGCTCGAAATGACCGGATGTCTCTCGCTGAGTATCTGCAGGGTCTTGCTTGGACGACACCATGACACTTTTTCACTGGAGTGGATCATGAAATCGCGTCGTGACTGTGAATAAAACGATGGAAACTTGCAGCAGAGAAGGACGCGACCCTGAAGCAGGCAGCTGAGGACAAATGTTTCTCCTTTGCCAGTGAAAGGCACTCCTTCACAAATCGGAAACTTCGAAGTGAAGCAATGTTGGTGATTATCTTCGGTGCTTGTTCACCTTTTTAATTCTGATTCCGTGAAAGTCCATGGCATTACATATCGACATTCTGTCAAGGGTTGGCTTGTCTCTTGGGCCAGTGGCGTAATGGATAACGCGTCTGACTTCGGATCAGAAGATTGTAGGTACGAGTCCTACCTGGCTCGAGTGAACTGTTTTGCTTTAACCGTGGTCGACGTTGACGCTCCCTTGTGAAGTCCTGGCGGTACGTCGCCTCTGTGCTTCCGCATTTAAAACTTGCATTTGTCCTATTGTCCATTTCAAATTCCAGCTCTCCACAACGGACACCGCTGTCGGTTTGGGGGTATCTTACTGTGTGTCTCCCTCTGTGGGTGAAAATGAGCATGAGTTCCTCAAAAGAGTTACAATTCGCTGTGGAAGTGTCATACTTCTGCCCCGTTATTGTGCCATTTAAGAACATAGGATAACCTCATTGACATTTGCCTTGGAAACATTAGAACACACGAGACTTTGAGCCAAAGTTGGAAACTGCGACTAGAATAGGTAGCTCTCTGATTAGCCGCAATGCACACGAACGGAATGGCCTTTTCCCACTTTGTAAATCTTCGAAGACAAGTTGAAAATAATCTACAACGGAAATGTTCAGAAAGTGTGTTTTATTTACACCAAATATTATAGTATCTATCGCCTTGTCTTGTTATTTACTTGTGAGGATTCGGTACTCTCAGCACCGTGGCCCGTATTCCCGCTCATGGAATGGTTGTATTGTTCAGCAAACATATCGGTGTACCAGTACTTCTGCTGATTTTCCGATGCTGGCAGGTCATTGGTTTTGTCCAAAACATTATGAAGGTTAACATAACATAAATAGCAGCAGTTTCTGGAAATCTGAGCAAAAAAGGAAAATTGTTTGCGGAACGCAGCAGGACTGGCA
>NW_025149892.1:0-1357 GCF_004010195.1 Chiloscyllium plagiosum | reverse complement strand
GAAATGGAGGTGAATAAACCATTTGCCCTCCTAACTGCTTTCTGCTCCTGCAATATTGCTTTCAGTGACTAGTGTACAGGGAGATTCAGATTCTTTTCAATGTTACAGCTCCCTACTTGCTGGGTCTATTACACTGTATACAGCATGCCAATGCCATTCCCAGTATTGACGTCCGTGTTCAGAACTCACTGTCCTACATGGAATCGGAAGGCTGCGCAGAAATAAACAAAAATGAAGCTTAAGTTCATTTATAGATCAACAAATTTCAACCAATTCCTTTTCAAATGATAGGCTGCCATTGAATTGATCCAATCAATGTAAACAACCTCTCATTTCTGCCATTGCTCTCCATCTGCCAGGTATTTGCCCAGTCACTCCACTTGTCTCAATAAACGTGGAGCCTGTTTTACATCCTCCCCATCCACTCACAAGCTGACATCTTTTGGAGCTGTAAGCAGTCTTGATAATATTGCAATTGATATCCTCAACCAAAGATATGATGTGTATTGAGATTAACTGGATCCCAAAACACGATCCTTGTTATATCCTCCAATCCTTCTATTAAAAAAAAAACATGGTTTTGTTCATACTCACTATTTCCTGCCAGCTGTCCCATTCTAAAACCATGACCATATATTAGCCCCAGTCCCATAGGATTCGAGTTTGCACAATAGGCTTAGGGCTTTATCAAAAATCTTTCTCAAAATCCAATCGTGTTGCGTTGATACCTTCTCCATAATTTTGCTAAAAGCCATTTTCTCAAACATGATTCCTATTTCATAAACCTCTGTTGCCTTTGTCTATGCCCATTAATTTCAGTCCAAAGTATTTGCTCCATTGATCTGCTATTTCCCTGTTCTCAATTATCTGGTATCAGCCTGTAAGGAAGCTGCACCTTTTTCTCTTAATTTTGCCATTGGCGTATTTTCAGAAGATATTACAAGTTCACTCATATACACTTTGATAAGATATTCTTCAGAAACCCATCAATTCCCATCTTAAGCTCCTGAATGATTGACCTTCCACAGCCATACAATCACAGAAGCACAGACTCTGTACTATCAGAAATACAGCACGGTCTACATTAGCCCCACTTTCCAACACAAAACCCGTCGCTATGAATCGTATGGCATTTCAAGTGCACAACCATGTATTTTCTAATGGTTTTGAGGTTAACATGACAATTCCCCTCTCACGAAGTGCATCCCAGACACAAACATACTTTGCTTGAAAAATAGTCCTCAAATCCTCACTAAGCCTCAATCCCTTCACTTTAAAAGTGTGTCCCTTTGAAGAAAAGGACCAGCTGCTGTCTATCCACTCTGTCCATATCCTTCGTAATCTTATCCTCCTGATT
>NW_025149891.1:0-1357 GCF_004010195.1 Chiloscyllium plagiosum | reverse complement strand
CATCATCTACCTCAGGTACTTCATGGTGAAGGGTAAAAAGTGGTAAATTTTGTACGGGGGCACAACATTCGTACCAGTCATTGGGTAAATATGGGTAGCCTTTGTTTTCACATCGCCAACGAAGGCTAAAAGGAGTTCCAAAGGCGTACTTATGTGAGTGAATGATGAGTCCACTCGGGGCTAGAGCTGAATCTTGTAAACAGCGGGTGCTATCAAACATTTGGTTGTCCAAGTGTATTAATGGATGAAGAGCAGGAGGATGACCAGTGTCTTTGATAACCTTTTTACACAGTGCTGGCTTCACTTTCCCCATGTCGTGGGGACCGGAAGTTCTTTCAACGCACCATTCTAACAGTGGAACAACGTTAACGTTGAATCCTTGATATTTGTTTGTGCACTTCACCCAGCGACGTGCTTTTTCTACCGAATGGGTTTTGCATCATAAGTGAGGGGTTGCATCAGTGTGAGAGTCCCATTTATACACGGGACATCAGAATGATGGAAGAGTGAGCAAATAACACATGGATCGAGGGTTTAGTTGCTTTGTTCATCTTTCCAGCTTGTCCTCTTAATTATAGTAGCTACTGAATATAGGAACTGTATACAGAGGAACCTCAGTTATCCGAACGAGAATGGCAGGCGCTATTTTATTCGGATAATTGACTATTCGGTTAAGTGATTTCCTCTGGGGCGCTGAGTTTTCTGTGAAGTCTGTTCCCCATTCAGGAGACTCAGCAAAGCACATTGTACGTGGGAACCTGCCTGCCCAAACCCGTCTTCCGCCCAACCCCAACCCCATCCGATCCCACCCAGCAGCCCCATTGCCACCCCCAACCTTGTCCGCGCCCCACTGCCCGGCCCCAATCCCACTCCCCGAACCCTGCACTCCCGTCAATCCCTACCTACCGTCCGAACCCCTGAGCACACCCCCCACCCCCCCCCGAGGGGCAGCCGGACTGTGCACCAACAGGAAGACTGCTGCTGCCTTTGTGGGATAAGTCTCCAAATAGCGCACAACCTTTTGACAGGTTTCACCTCTGCCCTGTACCGGGCAATGTTGGAGCGATAATCTGGGAATGGAGGGTTTGGGGTTCACCCCTGTGTAGACCAGGGAGAGTGTTGGGGGAGAGAGAGAGAGAGGGCAGGAGGTCAGTCATTTGAAGATGGTGCCTGGACTGTTCAGGACTGTCCGCGGCAGCATTTCAGTGAGCCGGGTTTGCTTTTAATCATTGTACCTGTAAACAGAAGACGTGATCAGGGTTGAAACCGCTCTTTGACGTAATGTTTCTATCGGGACCTTAAGATCACCTTCAGAAAATCTTCAGATTATCGGATAATTGAGGAACCTATGTAAAGG
>NW_025149890.1:0-1357 GCF_004010195.1 Chiloscyllium plagiosum | reverse complement strand
GGAATAAAGATTATCACTGTCAAGCATATCCAAACAACTAATTTTTGTCGTTGAAAGTGCAGTGCGGGAAAAGCACAGCAGATCGGACAGCAGACTTCTCTTAAGTCTCCCCATAGCCTCCTGCACTCCACAGAAAACAATCCAAATGTCTCAAGCATCTCCTAAGAGCTCATACCCTCTAATTCAGGCAGCATCCTGGTAAACCTCTACTGCACCCACTCGAAAGCCAAGTGCAACACTAACTGTGACTTAACCAAGATCTTATGAAGCTGCAACATACATCCTGAGTCTTGTTTCAATTCCCTAACCAATAAAGGCAAGCATGCCATATGTCTTCTTACCACTCTACCTACCTGCATGGCCACTGTCAGGGAGCAATGGACATCAACTCTGCACATCAGTGTACTCAGTGTCCTGGCGTTAACTGCATACTTTTCATTAACAATTGATCTCCCAAAGCACCACACAATTACCCGGATTAAACTCCACCTGACATTTTCTACTGATTGATATTCCACTGTAGTCTTTGACAATCTTCTACACTATCCACAATTCCACCAATGTTTTTGTTAACTGCAAACTTACGAACCCAAAAACATTTTCATTCAAATCATTCATATGTATCACAAACAGTGGAGTTCTCAGTACAGATTTGTGCTGGTCGTGGACCTCTGGCCACAAAAACACTATTCCACGCCTACCCTCTACCTTCTACGGGCAAGCCAATTCTGAATCCAAGCAACCAAGTCACAGTGGATCCTATGCATCTTAATCTACTAGATGAACCTACCATGAGGGACCTTATTAAAAAAGCCTTATTAAAAAGGATGTAGACAACATCCACTGCTCTATCCACATCGATTACCTTTGTCACCTACTCAAAAAATTCACCCAAGTGAGTAAGACATGACCTACTCCACACAAAACCATACTGATTGTCCCTAATTAGGCCACGCTTTTCCAAAAGCATATACATTCTAAGTATTCTCTTCAACAGTTTCCCAACCACTGATCAGAAACTCACTGGTCTATAGTTTCTTGGATTACCCCTATCTCCCTTCTTGAACAGAAAAACAACATTTGCTACTTGCCAGTCTTCCAGGATCTGTCTAATGGCTAGCGAGGATGCAAGGTTCATCAAGGCTTTAGCAATCTGCTCTCTTTCTTCTGAGGTAGAAACCATCAGGCTCTGATGCTCATCAAGAGATCGAACACTTCTTTCTTGATCTCAATATGCCTTAGCATGTTTGCATTCTCCACATTAATTTCACTATCCACCAAATCCTTCTCCTGGAGAATACCAATGAATGCTCCCTCCTTTATTCTTGAGTGGTCCTAACTGCTCCCCAGTTATTCT
>NW_025149889.1:0-1357 GCF_004010195.1 Chiloscyllium plagiosum | reverse complement strand
AGTAACCCTTACCCTGATGAATATACACTGACTATACTGTCAGACAGCGAGTAACTCTTACTCTGCTGAATAAACACTGACTGTACTGTCAGACAGCGAGTAACCTTTAACCTGCTGAATAAACACTGACTGTACTGTCTCACAGCGTGTAACCCTTACCCTGCTGAATATACACTGACGGTACTATTACACAGCGAGTAACCCTTACCCTGCTGAATATACACTGCCTGTACTGTCACACAGCGAGTAACCCTTACCCTGCTGAATATACACTGACTCTACTGTCATACAGCGAGTAACCCTTACCCTGCTGAATATACACTAACTGTACTGTCACACAGCGAGTAACCCTTACCCTGATGAATATACACTGACTGTACTGTCACACAGCGTGTAACCCGTACCATGCTGAATAAATACTGACTCTACCTTCACACAGCGAGTAACCCTTACCCTGCTGAATATACACTGCCTGTACTGTCACACAGCGAGTAACCCTTACCCTGCTAAATATACACTGACTCTACTGTCACCCAGCGAGTAACCCTTACCCTACTGAATATACACTGACTGTACTGTTACACAGCGATTAACCCTTACCCTGCTGAATAAACACTGACTGTACTGACACTCATCGAGTAACCCTGACCCTGCTGAATATACACTGACTGTACTGTTACACAGCGATTAACCCTGACCCTGCTGAATATACACTGACTGTACTGTCACTCAGCGAGTAACCCTGACCCTGCTGAATATACACTGACTGTACTGTCAGTCAGCGTGTAACCCTTACCCTGCTGAATGTACAGAGTGTACTGTCACACAGCGAGTAACCCTTACCCTGCTGAATATTCACTGACTGTACTGTCACTCAGCGAGTAACCCTTACCCTGCTGAATATACACTAACTGTACTGTCACACAGCGAGTAACCCTTACCCTGATGAATATACACTGACTGCACTGTCACCCAGCGAGTAACCCTTAACCTGCTGATTATACACTGACTGTACTGTCACACAGCGAGTAACCCTTACCTTGCTGAGTATACACTGACTGCACTATCACACAGCGTGTAACCCTTACACTGCTGAATATACACTGTCTGTACTGTCATTCAGGGAGTAACCCTTACCCTGCTGAATATACACTGACTGTACTGTCACTCAGCGAGTAACCCTTACCCTACTGAATATACACTGACTGTACTGTTACACAGCGATTAACCCTAACCCTGCTGAATATACACTGACTGTACTGTCACTCAGCGAGTAACCCTTACCCTGCTGAATGTACAGAGTGTACTGTCACACAGCGAGGACCCCTTACCCTGCTGAATATTCACTGACTGTACT
>NW_025149888.1:0-1357 GCF_004010195.1 Chiloscyllium plagiosum | reverse complement strand
TGGGCAATTGGGGATAGGGACTCATTGCTGACCGTAACCAGAAAGTAATACATGTAATAAAATCTCACAACAACTATATCAATTAAATGTAATTGTTGCGCAGTGCCTGATGTCATTTCAAGTATTTCACGTGAATATTCTAAAATGCACTTTTGAGTGATATTGCACAGTCTACACGGACTACAATATAACTCAGTGGGACATTCAGAGTAGATCCAGATCAACATTGAAGTTTAATTGCAGAATTTTCAGCACTGAATTTTTAACCTAAATAAAAGTTTTAAATTGTGTTTATCGTCCAGAAATAAATAAAATCTGTTGCAATTCGTCTTCATAGATTTGTATTCACTTCTGAAAAAAGTCAACATTCTTAAAATAAACTTGTTTCGATTTGAATCTTACCAACAAATCACTTCTTTCATCTGGCTTTGCTTTTACCATCACTTCCTTGAAACCAATTTAGCATTTATGCAAATAAACACAGAAATAGAATTCTCAGAATAAATTACAGAACAACAAAACCCAATTTATATTTCCCCACAAGCACAGTACACGAATTGTGGAAAAAATGCAAATAACTAATTCCAATACTAATTGATGTTAGGACTTTTTAATACATAAGTTGTATGATTGTTGAATGACAGAGGTATCAATTGTCATGTTTAGTCAAAAAAAAACTATAATTAAGAGATACATTGGCACAGCTAATATTTATGTCTCTCTTTTTCTCTCTTCCCCTCCTGCCTTCCCCCCTTTTCTCTTTCTATCTGATGCCTTGTTTTGCCTCTCCACAATCGGACAATGTTTTCCTTAATAACATGAAGCCAACACCTCACCAATATATTCTCTCAGCCAAATCCATCCATTTCTTCCGTGAGATTTGAGTCAGTACAGTCAGACTTTCTCAAAAATCTGTCTGAGTATTGAGTGATCTGGAAATGCTTGATCGGAATGAGGCTGCAAGACTTTACTGTGATAGTGTTTTCATTGTAACTCAGCAGTATTATTCTCGGCTGAGGAATGTTTAATGGTTCAGTGCAATGCATATTTAGTCTATAATTAATTTTACTGTACATCTCATGGAATTTTTAATATTGTAGAGGGTGATGTTTTCTGTGTCGACTCTGTGTTGTATCTGCTATGGGAGGATTTTTTTAGGGAACCCTGGATGCAGCTCTACACTGTGTCTAAACAAAAATGTATTTGACATGTTTGCAATGGACAGCACAATATAGAGGGAGATTTACCCAGCACATTACATGAGCTTTACAATCACAGAAAACATTTGATGTAGCCGTGTGAAGGGGCTTGAACTCCTACCCATTGTCTTTCTGATTTTGAAATGCTTGATACCAGA
>NW_025149887.1:0-1357 GCF_004010195.1 Chiloscyllium plagiosum | reverse complement strand
TCAAACGTTATTCAATGTTTCAATGAAACAAACGTTACACGCTTATTTAGTGAATGAAACTGCACACCTTCATTCAAAGAAATATGTTTCTCTTGTCATTTCAATGATTAGAGGTACTCGATTTCTTTCAATGCCTCAAGCTTAACACGTTGATTCAAACAAACAAATTGCACACATATACTTCATGAAGCAAACTGCATTTGTAAATTCGATAAATACAGCTATTCTCATTCTCTCAACGTCACAAGCTTCACACATTGTCTCAATCAAATTAAACACAATCACTCCATGAACCAAACTGTACGTGTTAATTCAATGAGTTCAGCTACTCTCATTCATTCAATGTGTCACGCTGAACGCTATCATTAAAGGAAACATACTTCATTCATTGAATCATTGAATGAAACTACAATCATTGATTGAATCAATCACACCGTATTCTTTATTACAATGGTACAAACCTAACTCCCTTATTAATGAACCAAAATACATCCGTTCCTTCGATGAAACAAACTGCATTGATTGAATCATTGTATCAAACTACAATCATTGATTCAATGTGTCAAACCTTATTCCTTTTTCAATCGAACAAACCTAACTTAATTACTTAGCGAAACCTACTACACTCGTTCATTTAATGAAACAGACTGTACATGATAATTCAATGAGTAGAGGTACTCATAATTATCTGCACATGATAATTCAATGAGACATATTGCACAGATTTAGTTCATGAAACAAACTGCATTTGTCAATTCAATGAATGCAGCTACTCTAATTCTCTCAATGTTAAAAGCGTCGCACATTGCCGCATTCAAACAACACACATTCACTCCATGAACCAAACTGCTCGTGTTCTTTCAATGTGTTGAGCTTCTCTCATTCATTCAATGTGTCAAGCTGAACGCTATCATTAAAGGAAACATACTTCATTCATTGAATCATTGAATGAAACTACAATCATTGATTGAATCAATCACACCGTATTCTTTATTGCAGTGGTGCAAACCTAACTCCCTTATTAATGAACCAAAATACATCCGTTCCTTCGATGAAACAAACTGCATTGATTGAATCATTGTATCAAACTACAATCATTGATTCAATGTGTCAAACCTTATTCCTTTTTCAAACGAACAAACCTAACTTAATTACTTAGCGAAACCTACTACACTCGTTCATTTAATGAAACAGACTGCACATGATAATTCAATGAGTAGAGGTACTCATAATTAATTGATTCAATGAGACATATTGCACACATTTAGTTCATGAAACAAACTGCATTTGTCAATTCAATGAATGCAGCTTCTCTCATTCTCTCAATGTCAAAAGCGTCGCACATTGCCGCATTCAA
>NW_025149886.1:0-1357 GCF_004010195.1 Chiloscyllium plagiosum | reverse complement strand
TCCCTTCTGGTTGGACAATCTACATACTGAGTTTGTAAAGCTTCCTGGACACACTGCACAAACACCACCCCATCCAATCTACTTGATCTAAAGAGCTTCCAATCAATATTTGGGAAGTTGAAATCGCCCATGACCACTACCCTGTGGCATCTGCACCTTTCCAAAATCTGTTTCCCAATCCACATCTCTGCTGCTAATGGGGGGGCCTATTGTAAACACCCAACAAGGTGACTGCTCCTTTCCTATTTCTGACTTCAGCCCATACTACCTCCAGAAATGATCCTTGTGTCACTCACTAATACCAGCCCGACATTATGGTAGTGGCATATTTACTCCTGCTCTCTGTTTTTTTTTGTCCTCTATCTGTCCTCAAGCCAAGTCCCAATTCCCCATCTCGACGGTCCTCATTGACCCCCCTCTCAATCATTTCCAGAACTGTACATTTCTACACCAAGGACTCCCGAGTTAGTGGGTCATAAAGGAGGTTCTGTAGGAATGAGAAAGACTCAGTTTGGGTATTGCCTCCCAGGTGCCAAAGTTCGTGATGTCTCAGATCGTGTTTCGGGATCCTTGGATGGCCCTAGCAGCTCCAAATCGTGGTCCATGTAGGCACTAGCGACATAGTTAGGAAAAGGCATGTGGATTTATGGCAGAAATTCAGGGAACTAGGATGGAAGCTTAGAGCGAGAACAAGCAGTTGTTATCTCTGTTTTGTCACCCGTGCCACATGCTGGTGAGGGGAGGGATAGCGAGAGCGAGAGAGAGAGAGAGAGAGAGAGAGAGAGAGAGAACCCTACCGTAATCCCTGCATTCCGCGTTCTTATTTGTCCTTCCAAAATGGACAACCTCACACTTGACAGGGTTGAACTCCATCTGCCACTTCTCAGCTCAGCTCGGCATCATATCTAAGTCTCTTTGCAGCCTCCAACAGTCCTCCTCACTATCCACAACTCCACCAATCTTCGTATCATCTGCAAATTTACTGAACCACCCTTCGACTCCCTCTTCCAAGTCATGAATAAAAATTAAAAACAGCAGAGGACCCGGAACTGATCCCTGCGGATCTCCACTTGTAACTGGGCTCCCTCCAACGCTCTATCTGAACCTTGTTTCCTCAACCTTACGTCAGCCTCCTTCTTCCTCTTTACAAGACATTCAAACTCCCTCGTCAACCAAGGTTCCCTCGCAAAACCGTCTCTTTCCTGCCTGAAAGGTACATACATATCAAGGACACATGTCGTATCTGTTCCTTGAAAAAGTTCCACATTTCCACGACATCCTTCCATGACAGCCTATGCTCCCAACCTATGCTCCTCAGATCCTGTCTTACTGCATCGTATTTACCCTTCCCCCAATT
>NW_025149885.1:0-1357 GCF_004010195.1 Chiloscyllium plagiosum | reverse complement strand
TTTAGAGTAGTTGGACTCAAAGGCGAGTGGCAGATGTCTTTTCCTTTTTTTGTGCGTGTTCAATTCCAGGAGTTTAAGCAGTACCTTACGGTGGAACAGCTCTTTCAGTCAGTGAGAATTTTCTGCGGGTGAGGGATGAAGTAATTTAGCCATTTTACAGAAGGTAAAGATAAAGTTAAAGGTATTGCAACTGGCAGGCTGTAATGCACAGACAAGGTGGAGTTGTTTTGATCTTCGCCTGTGAGAAACGAAACGGTAATAACAACAATAGTGCAACATTTAAATTTGCTGGAAACGTTGGAATTGACTCGAAGTCAATTGGATATGAAGCAGCTTGAACATGAACTGGAACTGAAATAGTTTTCATTAAGTTGAAGACAGAGGAAAAAGTAGAAGAACCGAGTCACTCTCAGAAAAAAGAAAAGAAGGGTAGAGGAGTGCCCTCACAGAGGAAAGACAACAGAGAGAGAAAGGATGGGGAGAAAGAGATTGAGTTTGGTCGACAAAATTTGGCACATAGAATGGAAAGTTTAAGTAAATGGATGAAGGTGAAGTTAAAAGTTACGCTTAGTCAGGAAGTTAGTGATGTTGAGCAAATTCATTGTAGCTGAAGACTTGGTGGAAGTCTGTTCAAATGTATCCAGGCAATATACACATTTGATGCGGAGAGTGTCGAAGCCTTTTTCATAGCATTCCAGCAACAAGCTAAACAAATGAAGTGGCCACTCACGATACGGGTTTTACTGAACCAAAGTCATTTGCGAGGTAGAGCAAGTGGTGTATCCGCATCACTATCATAAAAGGGAGGTGGGGATATGACGAGGTGAAGGAAGCCATACTTAAGTGCATATGACATTCTATCCGAAAATCACAGGCAGCGATTTAGAAACATAAGAATGGACAATGGTCGATCGTACATTGACTTTGAAAGGACAAAATCTTGCTTCTAACATTAATTTCAATTCATGTGAGATTGAAATGATGTTCAAGAGAAATCCTCTGGTGGTAAGGGCAAATTAGATGTTATTGAAGATAATAAAGATAGTTTACCACAAGGTATAACGGAAACCCGTGAAGGGGGAAGTTAATTTAAAGGGCTGACGTGTTTTCACTGCAATAAGATAGGCCCAATGAGTTCACAGTATTTGTGGTTCAGTAAAAGCACTGGGAAGAAGATATTGGGAAGCAGTAAAAGCCAGGAATTGTTGGTAAAATTGCAAAATGAATCGCAATGGGTGCCAAAATGTTGCACCAGAATGTACTGTCCCGGACAGACTGTCTTTGAGAAGGTAGTGGTAGTTCTTCATCAATTTAGTTACTTGCGCAAAGAAGATGTCCTCTCATAGAGTGGGAACAA
>NW_025149884.1:0-1357 GCF_004010195.1 Chiloscyllium plagiosum | reverse complement strand
TGTATCCTGGTGGCTAACTTTCTTCCTGTTTGTACAACGCAGTATTTGTGGCAGTCCTTGCATGGGATATTGTAGGCGACGTTGGTTTTGTCCATGGGTTGTACTGGGTCTTTTAAGTTTGTTAGTTTTTGTTTGAGAGTGTTGGTGGGATTGTGTGCTACCAGGATTCCGAGGGGTCTTAGTAGTCTAGCTGTCATTTATTTAACCAGGCAGCACAGAATCAGTGCCCTAAACTGAGGAGGCTCTGAATCTCCTTGTCATATATATATTTAACCAGACAGCATTGAGTCAGTGCCCTAAACTAAGGAGACCCTGAATCTCCAGATTGTATATATTGAAACAGCAGCTGAGAGTCAATGCCCTTAACTGAGGACACTCTAAATCTCCTGTTTATATATACGTATTTATCTATACAGCACATAGTCTGAGCCCTGAACTGAGGAAACTGTAAATCTACTAGATATATAAATTTATTTAATCTGCCAGCCCACAGTCAGTGCCCTAATCTGAGGAGTCTATAGATATTTTGGTTATATATATTTAACCAGACATCACAGAATCAGTGCCCTTATCTGAGGAGATTCTAAATCTCCTGGTTACATATAACCAGCCAGCACAGCGTCAGTGCCCTAAAATGAGCAGACTGTAAATGTCCTGGTTACATATACTTATTTAACTCACCAGCAGAAAGTCAGTGCCCTAAACTAGAGACTCTACATCTCCTGGTTATATATATTAAACCAGCCAACTCACAGTCAGTGCCCTAAACTGAGGAGACTCTACATATTCTTATAAAGATTTAATCAGCCAACATACAGTCAATGCCCTAAACTGAGGAGAACCTAAATCTCCTAGTTATGTATAATTATTTATCCAGCCATCACAGTGTCAGTGCACTAAATTATGGAGAATTTAAATCTCCAGGATATACATGTTCATCCAGCACAGAGTCAGTGCTCTAGACTGAGGAGAATATGAAACCCGTCGTTTTGCATATTTATTTAACCAACCAGGAGAAAGTCAGTGCCGTAAACTGAGGGGACCCTAAATACTCTGGTTCTAAAAGTTTTAACCAGCCACCGCACAGTCAGTTCCTGAAAATGAGAAAACTCTAAATCTCCTGGTTATATTTAATTAAACAGCTTGTTATATGCAAGGTTTGTGAAGGTTTGTAGCTCAGGTTGAGGTTAAGGATGCAGGTTTGCTCGCTGAGCTGTAGGTTTGAGGCAGCTGTAGGGGTACGAGGCAGAGAGGGTTGTGTCTTTTTGTGGCTAGCTTGTGTTCGTGTATCCTGGTGGCTAATTTTCTTCCTGTTTGTCCAAAGTAGTGTTTGTGGCAGACCTTGCATGGAATTTTG
>NW_025149883.1:0-1357 GCF_004010195.1 Chiloscyllium plagiosum | reverse complement strand
CTTATAGAGGTTTATAAAATCATGAGGGGAATGTATAGGATAAACATACAAGATCTTTTCCCTCAGGTGGGTGAGTCCAGAAGCAGAGGGCACAAGTTCAGGGTGAGAAGTGAAAGATCTCAAAGGGAACTAAGGGACAACTTTTTCACACAGAGTGTGGTACGTGTATGGAATGAGCTGCCAGAGGAAGTGGTGGAGAAGAGCTTATGCCCGAAACGTCGATTCTCCTGCTCCTTGGATGCTGCTTGACCTGCTGCGCTTTTCCAGCAACACATTTTTCCAAGGAAGTGGTGGAGGCTGGTACAATTACAGCATTGAAAAGGCATCTGGATGGGTATATGAATAGGAAGGGTTTGGAGGGATATGGGCCAAGTGCTGGCAAATGGGCCTCGATTAGGTTAGGATATCTGGTCGGCATGGATGAGTTGGACTGAAGGGTCTGTTTCCATGCTGTATATCTCTATGACTCTATGTCCAGAGTTTTATAGAACCTCAGAAGTACATCTCTGCTTTTATATTCCAGTCCTCGTTGATTATTGAGGGAAGGGACGTAGATGTCATATACATGGACTTTGATAAGGCATTTGATAGGGTTCCCTATGGTAAGCTGATGGAGAAGGTGAAGTCGCACAGGGTCCAGGCTGTTCTAGCTAGATGGATAGAGAACAGGTTGGGCAACAGCAGACAGAGAGTATTAGTGGTGGGGAACTTCTCAAAATGGAGACCTGTGACCAATGGTGTTCCACAGGGATCCGTGCTGGGATCACTGTTGCTTCTGATGTACATAAATGATTTGCAGGAACATGTGGGTTGCTTCATGAGCAAGTTTACAGATGAAACTAAGATTGGTGGAGTAGCAGATAGTGAAGGGGTCTGTCAGAGAATACCACAGAATACAGACAGTTTGGTGAGTTGGGCAGAGAAATGGCAGATGGTGTCCACTCCGGACAAATGTGAGGTGATGGATCTTGGAAGATCAAATTCCAGAGTGAACTATAGATTAAATGGAAAAGTCCTGGGGAAAATTGATGTACAGAGAGATCTTGGTGTTGAGGTCCGTTGTTCCCTGAAGGTGGCAACGTAGATCAGTAGAGTGGTCAAAAAGGCATACGGTATCCTTTCCTTCATCAGACGGGGTATTGAGTACAAGAGTTGGCAGGTCATGTTACAGTTGTTTCAGACTTTGGTTCGGCCACATTAGGAATACTACGTGCAGTTCTGGTCCCAACATTGCTGAAAGAATGTGGACCATGGCTAACCATGAAGAGAGGTTAAGTAGATGAGGATTATTTTCATTGAAAAGACGGAGGTTGAGGAAGGCCCAGATTGAGGGCTAAAAAATCATGAGAAGTAGACA
>NW_025149882.1:0-1357 GCF_004010195.1 Chiloscyllium plagiosum | reverse complement strand
CAGATGCTCTGGAAACTCTTTGCTGCTTGAAATGTTTGGAGAAAACTGGGATGTATTTCGCACTGAGCAAGTTTCAGCTGGCTCAGAGTCTCCAGTGTACATTACTCTCTGAGTTTATATTTGCCGTGTGAGAGTTCCCGTGTTCCCAACCCAGGCGAACCATCATTCCTTAAATTGACCTGAGCAAAAATTCCCGATCAATTTTCTCAAAAAGCCGCTTCGTTAAATAAGATCGGACTGCCTGAATTAGGGACGGCGCAAAGCTGCCATTGCAGTGAACATGGCGAAGGGAAACATTTGTTGAAAGTGAAAACAAGTATTGCAGATTTTTCGCCCAGGCAATCCGAGTCTGAATGAATCCTCCACCTGTATTACGCTCAATTCTGAGGATGATACTTCAGGAAGCGCTGAACAGGTTAACGTGAATGTTACCGTCCTGAGGAATGTCAGCAATGAAGGGAGATTGGAAAGTTTGTGGCAGATCTCTTTGGATAACAGAGGGCTGAAAGCTGGCCTGATTGAAGTTTTCCACGACATGAGGGTTTTAGACAGAGGAAATAATGCAGTGAAAATGCTCCCAGGCCTGAAATGATCGAGAATGATTTGGCAGAGATTTAAAGTCATCAGGAAAATAAGTAAAAGTGACATTGGGAAGACCGTTTTCACACAGGGAGTGGGGACAGTAAGTCGCTGTCTGACAGTGACGAAGAGGCAGATTCAATGGACACAAAAGGGAATTCGGTGGGGCATGTTCAATGCAACAATATGCAGATTTACAGGGAGAAGGCGACAGAATGAGAGACTTAATTACATATTGTTTTAAACCAGCAGAGCAAAGGTGGGCTGCGTAGCCTCAGTCTGCGCTGTCCCACATTTCATGATTCTCAGTGAAATCAGAATTGGACCAACAGAACGTAGGAAATTTGAGAACGGATATATTCTGCCCAACAGGATACTCCATCACAGCAATGAAGGTGTGTTGATGTCATTCTCGAAGGTCCATTCCACAATGCAGATTCAAAACCGAGTATTCCTTTGAATCACTGAGTAATTTGTTAACAGTTATTCAGTTGAGGTGAGCGGAGTTGCGCATTGTGAGCCACTCCAGTTGAAAGGTCGAAGCCGTTTTCTCCTGTGTGATAGTCCCACCAGCACTCCAATTTGCTGTGCTTCCAGACAGTGGATGCAGATTACTATCCCATTCTGATACACGGGCCACGATGACCCAGCTGTGGAGACAAGCTTGTGAAGATCTGAGTGCTCTTCTCCTGTTTTCTGTCGGCCTGCTATGATCCGAATCATCAAACCTCTCTTCTCCGAGAGTCGGAATAAACTGGTGAAGGTGAAACACATCAGT
>NW_025149881.1:0-1357 GCF_004010195.1 Chiloscyllium plagiosum | reverse complement strand
TCTGTCCAATTGTTTTTTGTACTTTTGTGCTGTCGAAAACTCTTTGCATTCTCCTTTACCTTATTTGCCAAAACAATCTTATCTCCTCACCCCCATGTTGCTTTCCAGCTTATCCAGCCTCTCCGTTTATGTCACACCTTCCAGTATCAGTAACATATTCGTCAATCCTTGCAGCATTTACAGTTTCAGAAAATCCTTCCTAAATCAGGCTGATCAGAATTCTACGCAGTACACTAAAGCTGTGCTGACTATCCCTAATCAGTCCTTGTCTTTGGAAATGCATATAACTCCTGTCCGGAGGACCTGCTTCCAACAACGTATGCACCACTGACATCAAGCCAATTGGTGTTGATGTCCCTGGCTTTCCATCGTAGCCTTTTCTAAGCACTGGCACAGCATTAGCCCCCCTCCAGCATCCCTGGAGACACTGATAACCTTTGGCTATCAGTGATAGAGAAATCACTTCATGGGACTCTGCAATTTCTTCCTGAGCTTCCCACAATATCCTGAGATATACTTTATTAGTTCCCAAGGACTTGACTCCCTTATATGCATTTTAATACCTCCAGTACCTTCTTTTATGTGGAGTATTTTGAAGACATCACATTTTTTCCCCCAACGTCCCCAGTCTTCCTTCACAGTAAGTTCAAACGTGACGTTTTCGTTTAGTATGTCACCCATCTCCAATGGATGGCCCCATTCATCTTCAAGGAGCCATATTCGCCCCTAGTTAATCTTGTGTTGTTAACATACATGTAGAATCTCTTTGGATTTTGCTCAGCCTGATATGTCAAAGCTTCCTGTGGTCCCCTTTTGGCCATCCTGATTTCCCACTTAAATGTATTACTCCACCCGCGATGTTCTTCAATAGATTCCCTTAATCCAGCTGGCCATAAGTGACATGTGCCCCCTTTGTGTTGACCAGAGCCTCAATACCTTATCTAATGTTCCATACTTGTGTCAGCATTGTCATCCACACTAACAGGAAGATGCTGGCCCTGACCTCTCAGTTTATCTCTCTTTTAACGTTTCCCACCTGCCTGACGTCCCTTTACCTGCAACTAGCCTCCACAATCAATTGTTAAGAGCTCTTGACTAATACCTTCTGAATTGAAGCAAGGCCAGTTTTGATCTTTAACTTGTGGACCTTGTCCTTCTCCATCGCTATTTTAAAACTAATAGAATCGTGATCACTTTGCGAAAGTGTTGCCGCACTAATAACTCAGCCCCTTTCCCTTCCTTGTTTCCCAAGGGGAGGTCAGGTTTTACCCCTTTCTGCAGTCCGACCATTTACATTCTAAGTGAGACAGTTTTCTTGAACACAACTAACAAATTCCTCGCATCCAAGCTCTGAACA
>NW_025149880.1:0-1357 GCF_004010195.1 Chiloscyllium plagiosum | reverse complement strand
CTTAATGGTAATGTCCTATGGGGTGTTGGTAAGCAAAGAGACCTTGGAGTGCAGGTTCATAGCTCCGTGAAGGTGGAGTTGCAGGTAGATAGGATAGTGAAGAAGGCTTTTTTTATGTTTTCTTTTATTTTTAGATTATTGAGTACAGGAGTTGGGCTGTACAGGACATTGCTTAGACCACTGTTGGAATATTGCGTGCAATTCTGGTCTCTTTCCGATCGGAAAAAAATTGTGATATTTGAAAGGGTTCAGAAAAGATTTACACGGATATTGCCAGGTTTGGAGGATTTGAGCTAACGGCAGGGGCTGAACAGGCTGGGCCTCTTTACCCTGGAGCGTCGGAGGCTGGGGAGTGACCATATAGAGGTTGAAAAAAAACATGAGGGGCATGGTTCGGGCAAAGAGACAATGTCTCTTCCCTGTGGTTGGGGAGTCCAGAACTGGAGGACATCGGTGTATGGTGACAGGGGAATGATATAAAAGACAGCATTGGGGCAACTGTGTCATACAGGGAGTGGTATGTGTATGGAATGAGCTGCCAGAGAAAGTGGTGGAGGCTGGTACAACTGCAATTTTTATGAGGCATTTGGATTCGTATATGAATAGGAAGGTTTTGAAGGGATATGGGGCGGGTGCTGGCAAGTGTGACTAGATTGGGTTGGGATATTTGGTTGGCATGGACGGATTGAACCGAGGGTCTGTTTCCATGCTGTACATCTCTATCACTACTACTCTCTAATGTTCAGTTGTAGAAGGCAGGGGAATAGAGTTTAAATAAACCTTTAGTCGAAATCACACGCTACTGCAGACTCGTTGGCCCGAATCGCCTACATCTGCTGCAATTTCATAGACTCCTGCGAAATTATGGGTATGTGGAGTTGTCTTCCGGTACGTTCAGTGGAGTCTGAATTGAATAAGCATTTAACTTTCGAGGATTAATGCAAGTGAGGACAAGGTTAAGAGGGTGTATGGTCTATATCTGTTTCTAACTGTTGTGGCCTTGTGCCTCAATAGTGTGTTGATAGTTTTGAGTTGAACACATTTTAGAGAATAAGCGGCCTTCAAATTTCAGGCTGAGGAGGAATTATCCTTTTTCTTATGGGTTGTGGCTTCTCTGCTCTTTCTATCCCCAAACACCAGTGAAGACTGTTTCACTGAAAACATTCAAGCTTGAGTTCCATAGAACAACAGAATCCATGTTTTTTTGGAACAAACAGGAAAAGGATGTTCAGCCTCAAAATTAGAACAGCTGCCTAACTTGTCCCGACGACTGAACACAAATCGGTCTGAGGGTTACGGTTACATAACTAACCATATCACCAATTGATTTCAATTGAACTTCGTCAAGAGTGAGACT
>NW_025149879.1:0-1357 GCF_004010195.1 Chiloscyllium plagiosum | reverse complement strand
CAGAGGATCAGTGTGGGGGGAGTGCAGCATTAACATAGAATCAGTGTGGAGGGAGTGCAGCATTGTCAGCGGGTCATAGAACATAGAGGAATACAGCGCAGTATAGGCCCTTTGGCCCTCGATGTTGCGCCGATCCAAGCCCCACCTAACCTACACTAGCCCACTATCCTCCATATGCCTATCCAATGCCCGGTTAAATGCCCATAATGACGGAGAGTCTACCACTGCTACTGGCAGGGCATTCCCTCAGTAAAGAACCTTCCCCTAACATCTGTCCTATATCTACCACCCCACCCTTAATTTAAAGATATGCCCCCTTGTAATTGCTGACTCCATATGTGGAAAAGGATTCTCACTGTCAACCCTATCTGAACCCCTAATAATCTTGTACACCTGTATAAAGGCACCTATAAAACTTCTTTTCTCCAATGAAAACAACCCCAAGAGCCTCAGCCTTTCCTCATGCGATCTTCCTACTATACCAGGCCACATCCTGGTAAACATCCTCTGCACCCGTTCCAGTGACTCCACATCCTTCCTATAGTATGGCGACCAAAACCTCACACAATACTCCAGATGTGGCCGCACCAGAGTTTTATTCAACTGCAACATGACATCAGGACTCCGGAACTCAATTCCTGTACCAGTAAAAGCCAGTACGCCATATGCCTTCTTCACCGCACGATTTAACTGGGTGGCAACTTTCAAAGATATGTGTACATGGACACCAAGATCCCTCTGATCATCCACACTACCAAGTATCCGACCATTAGCCGCAAACTTGCTCACCCAACCTTCTAACCCCTCCTCCAGGTCATTTATAAAAATGACAAACAGCAATGGTCCCAAAACAGATCCTTGCAGAACACCGCTAGTGAGGGCACTCCAAGATGAACCTTTGTCATCAACTACTACCCTCTGTCTTCTTCCAGCCAGCCAACTCCTACTCCAAAACTCCAACTCACCCTCAATGCCATGCCTCCGTAGTTTTTGCAGTAGCCTACCATGTGGAACCTTATCAAACGCCTTACTAAAATCCAGATACACCACATCCTTCGCTTTCCCCTCGTCCACCTCCATAGTCACGTTCTCAAAGAATTCAATAAGGTTTGTGAGGCACGACCTGCCCTTCACAAAAACATGCTGACTGTCCTTGATCATATTATTCCTATCCAGATGTTCATAAATCCTATCCCTTACAATTCTCTCTAAGACTTTGCCCACAACAGAAGTGAGACTCACCAGCCGAGAGTTACTAGGGCTATCCCTACCCCCCTTCATGAACAAGGGAACCACATTTGCTTGCCTCCAATCTTCTGGTAGTACTCCTGTAGACAACGAGGACATAAAAATCAAG
>NW_025149878.1:0-1357 GCF_004010195.1 Chiloscyllium plagiosum | reverse complement strand
CCTTCCGTGTTAGGCCCCTTTTTCCGTTTCCCTAGCCCCCAATACCCTATCTTCAGCATGGACATCCAATCCCTGTACACATCCATCTGCCATGGTAAAGGCCTCCAAACCCTCCGTTTCTTCCTCTCCTGCCAACCCAACCAGTACCCCTCCGCAGACACCCATTCGATTGGTAGAACTGGTCCTCACCCTCATCAGCTTCTCATTCGACTCCTCCCACTTCCTTCAGATCAAAGGGGTAGCTCTAGGCCCTAGTTATGACAGCCTCTTCATCGGATACATGGAACAATCCATCTTCCGCAGTTACACTGGCACCCTTCCCCACCTTTTCCTCCGCTACATTGATGACTGTTTCAGTGCCAGCCCGTGTTCCCATGAGGAGGTCGAACAGTTCATCGGCAATACATTCCACCCTGTCCTCAGGTTCACCTGGACAATCTCAGACACCTCCCTCCCCTTCCTGGACCTCTCCATCTCCATCTCCAGCCACCTACTCAACACGGACCTCTACTTCAAATCCACCGACCCCACAACTACCTGAATTATACCTCCAACTACCCCATCCTATAAAAACGTGATCCCTTACTCCCAATTCCTCTGCCTCTGTCGTATCTGCTCCTAGGAGGAGCAATTGCAATCCAGCACATCCCAGATGGCCTCCTATTTTAAGGGCTACAATTTCACCTCCCACGTGGTCAGCAAGCCCTCCAGCGCATCTCTCCTATTTCCTGCACCTCTGCCCTTGAACCTAACCCGTCCATCCACAACAAGGGTAGAAACCCCTTGATCCTCACCTTCCACCTCACCAGTCTCCGGATACTGTGCATCATTCTCCATCATTTCTGCCACTTACAATCAGACTCCACCACCAGAGATATATTTCCCACCCCATCCCTATCAGCATTCCGCAGAGACCATTCCTTCCACGACTTCCTCGATAAATCACCTCCAACCATCCCACTTTCCACCCCCAGCACCTTCCCTTGACATGCAAGAGGTGTAAAACCTGCAGCTACCCCTCCACCAATATCCAAGGCCCGAAAGGATCTTTTCACGTTTGGCAGAGATTTTCCTACACATCCACCCATGTCATCTACTGTGTCCGTTGCTCTTGATGTGGTATCCTCTACATCAGGGAGACAGAACGACAACTCGCAGATCATTTCATGGAACACCTCTGAGACACACACCAATAGCCCCACTGCCATGTGGCTGACCATGTCAACTCCCATTCCAAGGGCATGCAAGTCCTGGGCCTCCAAGTCCTGCTCCACGAAATCCAAGCCACCTGGAGGAAGAATGCCTCATCTTCGGCCTTCGGACCCTTCAACCATACAGCATCAACGTTGATTTCAAC
>NW_025149877.1:0-1357 GCF_004010195.1 Chiloscyllium plagiosum | reverse complement strand
TGCAGAGCCTCATCAAAAGCTTTACACAAAGCTGAACAAACAGTATCAACCTCTCTCTCCTCATCAATCATTTTGGTTACTTCTCAAAACAAACCCAGTCAAGTGTGTGAGACATGACTTTCCTCACACTAAACCATACTGACCATTTCGAATCAATTCTTTCCTCTCCAACCTCTGTAAATTCTATCTTTCAGAATCATCTCTAAAAACCGAAGTCAGACTCACAGGTCAATTGTTCCCAGGCTTCTCCTCACATCCCTTCTTAATCAATGACATTTTAGCCATACCCCAGTCCTCCAATTCTTCACCCATGTTTGTAGATGATACAAATATTTCTGCTATGGGTCCTGCAATTTTCTCCCTAACTTCCAAAAGTTCCTGGGAAACACTTGATCAGATCCTGGAGGTTTATCTGCCTTTATATTTTTTAAGATCTCTAGCATTTCCTCTTCTGGACTGTGAACTGTTTCCAAAACATCAATATTTATTTCCCTGATTACTCTCACCTCCACTTCTTTCTCACAGTAAAAACTGATTCAAAATATTCATTTATATCTCTCCCATCTCTTAAGGTTCAACACAAAGACAACCTCGTTGGTTTTTAAGGGGTTCTAACCTCTCTCCGTCACTCAATGTATTTACAGAATCTCTTTGGATTATCTTTAACCTTACCTGCCAAGACTATCTCCTGACCCCTCTTTGCCTTCCTCCTTTCCTTCTAAAGAATGTCCCTACACTCTTTACACTCTTCAAGACATTCAGTTGATCCCATTGTCTCTCTAAATAGATGGTTATTTTTTATTCTTGACTTGAACTTCGACATCTTTATTCATCCAGTTTTCCCTAACCTTACCAGCCTTGCCTTTCACTCTAACAGGAACAGAATGTTTCTGAACTCTTGTTGTCACACTTTGGAAGGCCTCCCACTTGTCAGTCCTCCTTTTCCCTGCGATTAGTCTACTCCAATCAACTTTTGAAAGGTCTTGTTTCATATCCTTTCATAACCATTTGCCTTACCCCAATTAAGAGCTTTACCTTTTCTCCTTTTACATAACTATTTTAAAATTACTAGGATAATGATCACTGGTCCCAAAGTGTTCCCTGACTCACACTTCAGTCACTTGCCCTGCCTTATTTCCCAAGAGAAGGTCAAGTTTTGATCTGTGTCTCATTGGAAAATTTATATATTGATAAAAGAACATTTTCTTGCAATTGAACAAATTCTTCACCATCAAAACCTGTAACACCATGGCAGTCTGAGACAGCATTTGGAAAATTAAAATCCCGTCCTATTACAAACTTATTATTCTTCCATATATTTGAAATCTCTCGACATTTTTGCTTCTCAATTGCCCTC
>NW_025149876.1:0-1357 GCF_004010195.1 Chiloscyllium plagiosum | reverse complement strand
ATGCCCCACCTTGGTGCAACTTCCCACTGGAGAAAGGACATCGATTTGGATTATCTTCCACCTTGAACAGGTGAGCCCGGCTTGTTTCTAACTTCGCTTGGATTCTCACTGCCGAGCTCCTCATCCGCATGGACTCCAGCTGATCCGAGGTCCACTTTCTCAGTGAATAGATAGGCTACGTGAGGAACAAGTTGCTTTCAGTGCAAACACTGTCTCTGTTCCTGCGACGGGGGGAGCGAGCGGTTTCTGTTTCTTGGACAAAGCAATCGGCTGCCAGATTCAGGTGGAATGCAGTCTGATAAAGACTCTCACTGAATATTTCTGGGAGCTGTTACATCTCCTCTGCACCTGACTCCCTCGATCCCTGGCTCGCTCGCTCTCTCTTGCTGTCTCTTTCTCTCTCCCCCTCTGTTGTTGTCTCTCTGTGTGTGTCTGTCTCTCTCTATGTTACTCTCTCTCTCTCTCTCTCTCTCTCTCTGGTGTTAAGTTGTGGATGCAGTCAGAGTTGAATGTTTCTTCTCTTGGCAGAACCAACTCGGATTCAGCGCTGCACACGAGTGTGAACAATCCGAATGCAGCCAGTCCGTTCGCCAGCCCTGGCCAAGCCGTGCTCAGTCCCACCAAGCGAAGTGGTATGTCTGATCAAACTGCCAGTGGGTGTGTGTTCAAACTGGGCCTGCAGTGGACACACAGCTGACTCCCCGACAAGCCGTGAGCTGTGGCTGAGGGTGGGAAGCTGTGTGCTGCAGTCTGACCGACTCTCCCTCTGGGGTCTAGGGTTTGAAGCAAACACACAGTGACAGGAATCTTCTTCCCACTTGGCAAATCTGTTGCGGTCAAGTCAACTTGCAGAAGCTTGCTGCGTCAAGCTTGGGGCATAGGTTCAGTGATGGAGGATTCCGGAACAGCCTCCTGAATTCGAGTAGTTCACGGTACGCAAGTCTGACGATATATCTCGATCCCAGTCCAAGAGCAGCTCCAGCACGGAGTAAAGCTCCCTTTACACTGTTCCCCCCGCCCCCACACAATCAAACACTCGCGGCAGACCAGAGGATTTAGGAGCAGGAGGAGGCCAGTGGGTTTTTGAGCCTAATCAGCGATTGAAGAAGACCGTGGGTTTTGATGAAATGATTGTGTACACTTGCTGTGTTTGAAGATGCAATGCATCTGGTTCATTCTACATTTCCCTTTGTTTTCCCAGCAGGTTTAATGGATGGGGAACTGGACAGCCTGGGAAAAGGTACGTTTGTCCAAAGTTGGGAGACTTAATCCATGCTACAGAGTACGCTGAGGATTTTGTATGTATATTCTGCAATACAGAAGTTAGACGTTTTTACTCCCCGTGTCCCGGTCCGTA
>NW_025149875.1:0-1357 GCF_004010195.1 Chiloscyllium plagiosum | reverse complement strand
CGGGTCATATGAATGTAATCACAGATGCAGTATCGCAGATTTAATTAATAATGTATTGGTATGTATTTAATGTTTCATATATACGGGAAGAAGTTAATATGAACTTCGATCAAAGAAATAGAGAAAAAAATAAAGCCATTTTTTCATTATGATGGTTCATTTTCTTCTTAAGGGGGGAGGTGTTACAAAGGTGTAGGTGTGTCCTGTACCTTTAAGAGAGAGAGGAAGCTCGCAAGGCCTGACTGAAAGCACAGAGTGTCCTGAACAATTTAAAAATGTAACACTTGGTTGAAACAAATAGCTGGAGTTGCATTGCCATGGAATAAAACAAATTCAAATTCGGCCAATCAGTTTAAATTCTGCCCCAGATACCAAAATCAAATCAAATTTGAATTTATTGTTTTGATAACATCACACCAATGAAATGATCCGATTCAATTTGGGGGATAAAACCAGACATTTTGAACAGTTCGGGGGAGCACTGCCATGAACCCGAACAAGAATAGACTGCACATCGAATCGCTCTCTGACAGGTACCTGTCCATGAAAAGCTGTGCAGGAGAAGACCGAGGAACAGCCAACCTCGAAAAATCTACAGAGGAAAGTCTACAAAGGAGAATCGACAAAGCTGACTGGTTTTGAAATGTGACTTTTTTTTATAAACTTCATCGAGTTTTTTTTTAATCAGACCAGTATTGTAGAGTAGGCAGTAAAATATAGGTTTAAGAAAAAGGAGTTGTAAATAGTTGTCTAACATTCTCTGTTGAACTTAAATAAAATGGTGAATTTTTATTTGAAGTAGTGAAAACTGGGATGGTCCTTTGCCTCTTGAAATTTAACAGGTTACAGCAAGAGGTGAATATCTCTGTGTGTTGGGTTTAAATTAACAGAGGGGTGTATCCCGTGTCACAACACCCTGCTGACTCCATTTGCGGGAAGTGCACCCAACTGCAGCTCCTTGAAAAACACTTTAGGGACCTGGAGCTGGAGCTGGATGAACTTTGGATCATTCTGGAGGCAGGGGAGTTAATGAGAGGAGTTACAGGGAGGTAGTTGCAACTCAGGTACAAGAAAAGGGCTGATGGGTTCCAGTCAGGGGATGGAAAGGGAACTAGCAGGCAGTGCAGGGATCCCCTTCCGCCGTTCCCCTCAATAGTCTGTCCCTGTTGCTCAGAAGGGAGGAGGAAGATGAGCAGAGCATTAGTCATTGGGGACTCCATAGTTAGGGGGAAAGGCAGAAGGTTCTGTGAGAATGAGAGAGACTCATGGTTGGAGTGTTACCTCCCAGATGCCAGGGTTCAGGATGTCTCGGATCATGTTTTCTGAATCATAGAATCGTAGAATTCCTACAGTGTGG
>NW_025149874.1:0-1357 GCF_004010195.1 Chiloscyllium plagiosum | reverse complement strand
TCAGGAGGGACAGGCAGGAGGCTGGAGGAACAGGCAGGAGGCTGGAGGAACACAGCAAGCCAGGCTGCATCACAGTCACAGAGATCTACAGCATGGAAACAGACCCTTGGGTCCAACCAGTCCATGCCGACCAGATTTCCCAACCCAACCTAGTCCCATTGCCAGCACCTGACCCATATCCCTCCAAACCCTTCCTATTCATATATCCATCCAAATGCCACTTAAATGTTGCAATTGTACCAGCCTCCACCACTTCCTCTGGCAGCTCATTCCATACACATACCACACTCTGTGTGAAAAAGTTGCCCCTTAGGTCTCTTTTATATCTTTCCCCTCTCACCCTAAACCTGCCCTCTAGTTCTGGACTCCCTAAACCCAGGGAAAAGACTTTGCCTATTTACCCTATCCATGCACCTCATAATTTTGTAAACCTCTATAAGGTCACCTTACAGCCTCAGACACTCCAGGGAAAACAGCCCCAGACTGTTCAGCCTTACCCTATAGCTCAAATCTTCCAAATCTGGCAACATCCTTATAAATCTTTTCTGAACCCTTTCAAGTTTCACAACATCTTTCCGATAGGAAGGAGACCAGAATTGCACCCAATATTCCATCAATGGCCTAACCAATGTCCTGTACAGCCGTAACATGAGCTCTCAACTCCTGTACTCAATACTCTGACCAACAAGCAGAAGCATACCAAACGCCTTCTTCACTATCCCATCTACCTGCGACTCCACTTTCAAGGAGCTATGAACCTGCACTCCAAGGTCTCTTTGTTCAGCAACACTCCCGAGGACCTTACCATTAAGTGTATAAGTACTGCTAAGATTTGCTTTCCCAAAATGCAGCACCTCGCATTTATCTGAATTAAACTCCATCTGCCACTTCTCTGCCCATTGGCCCATCTGGTCAAGATCCTGTTGTAATCTGTGGTAACCCTCTTCGCTGTCCACTACACCTCCAATTTTAGTGTCATCTGCAAACTTACTAACTGCACCTCATATGCTCGCATCCAAATCATTTATGTAAATGACTAAAAGTAGAGGTCTCAGCACCGATCCTTGTGGCACTCCACTGGTCACAGGCCTCCAGTCTGAAAACTACCCTCCACCACCACACTCTGTCTTCTGCCTTAGAGCCAGTTCTGTATCCAAATGGCTAGTTCTCCCTGTATTCCGCAGGAAGGAGGGACAGGCAGGAGGCTGGGTGAACACAGCAAGCCAGGCAGCATCAGGAGGGACAGGCAGGAGGCTAAGGGGAACACAGCAAGCCAGGCAGCATCAGGAGGGACAGGCAGGAGGCTGGTGGAACACAGCAAGCAAGGCAGCATCAGGAGGGACAGGCAGGAGGCTGG
>NW_025149873.1:0-1357 GCF_004010195.1 Chiloscyllium plagiosum | reverse complement strand
GACACTCTCTGACACACGGTGACATTTTCTGCACCACTGCGACACTCTCTGAGCCACACTGTGACACTCTCTGAGATAGACTGTGACACTCACTGCCTCTCTCTGACTCTCTCTGAGGCACAGTATAACATACTATGATACTCTCTGACTCTCTCTGACACTCTCTGCGACACACTGTGACACTCTCTGAGACACACTGTGACACATTTAATCTCTCTCTGACTACCTGAGACACACTGTGACACTCTCTGAGATAGACTATGACACTCTCTGATTCTATCCTCTCTGGCACAGATCGAGACTACTGTGACACTCTCTGACACTCTCTGAAACACTTTGTGACACTCTCTGACACAGGCGGAAATACATTGTGACACTCTCTGACACAGGCGGAGACACATTGTGACATTCTCTGACAGACCGTGACACAATGAGACACTCTTTGACATTCTCTGAAACACACTGTGACACTCTCTGGCACAGGCAGAAACACACTGTGACACTCTCTGACACAGGCAGAGACACACTGTGACACTCTCTGACAAACTGTGACACACTGAAACACTCTCTGAGAGACTGTGACAGACTGTGACACTCTCTGAGACACATTGTGACACTCTTTGGCACAGGTAGAGACACACTGTGACACTCTCTGACACTCTCTGAAACACTCTCTGAGAGACTGTGACAGACTGTGACACTCTCTGAAACACACTGTGACACTCTTTGGCACAGGTAGAGACACACTGTGACACTCTCTGACACTCTCTGAAAAACACTGTGACACTCTATGACACTCTGAAACACACTGTAATACTTGCTTTCTCTCTCTGACTCTCTGAGATACTCGGTCGCTCTCTGAGACACACTGTGACATTTTTTGACACTCTCTCACACTCTCTGAGACATACTGTGTCACTCTCTGACTCTCTCTGAGACACAATGTGACTCTCTCTGACACACTGAGATACACTGTGACGCTCTCTGACAGACTGTGACACAGTGTGACTCTCTCTAAAACTCTCTGAAACACAGAGAGTGTCGTAGTGTGTTTCAGATGTGCTAGAAAGTGTAGCAGTATGTCTCAGAGAGTGTTAGAGAGTGTCACAGTGTGTCTCAGAGAGCGTCACAGTGTGTTGGAGAATGTCAGAGAGTGTCACAGTGTGTCTGAGCCTGTGTCAGAGAGAGTCACAGCGTATCTCAGAGAGTGTCAGATAGGATCAGAGAGAGTCTTAGTGTGTCTGAGAGAGTGTCGGAGAGAGTCAGAGAGTGTGACAGTGTGTCTAAGAGAGTGTCACAGTATGTCATACTGTGCCTCAGAGCGTCAGAGAGAGTCAATGTGTGGCGCAGAGTGTCT
>NW_025149872.1:0-1357 GCF_004010195.1 Chiloscyllium plagiosum | reverse complement strand
CCAAGCTACACCAGACCACACCATGACACTGCCACAGAGTGCTGCTCTGGGCTACACCAGACCAGACCATGACACTGCCCCAGAGTGCTGCTCTGGGCTACACCAGACCACACCATAACACTGACCCAGAGTGCTGCTCCGAGCTACACCAGACCACACCATGACACTGCCCCAGAGTGCTGCTCCAGGCTACACCAAACCACACCATGACACAGCCCCAGAGTGCTGCTCCGAGCTACACCAGACCACACCATGACACTGCCCCAGAGTGCTGCTCCGAGCTACACCAGACCACACCATGACACTGCCCCAGAGTGCTGCTCCGAGCTACACCAGACCACACCGTGACACTGCCCCAGAGTGCTGCTCCAGGCAACACCAGACCACACCATAACACTGCCCCAGAGTGCTGCTCCGAGCTACATCAGACCAGACCATGACACTGCCCAAGAGTGCTGCTCTAGGCGACACCAGACCACACCATTACACTGCCCCAGAGTGCTGCTCCAGGCGACACCAGACCACACCATGACACTGCCCCAGAGTGCTGCTCCAGGCAACACCAGACCACACCATAACACTGCCCCAGAGTGCTTATCCAGGCTACACCAGACCACACCATGATACTGCCCCCAGAATGCTGCTCCTGGCTATACCAGACCACACCATGACACTGGACAAGAGTGCAGCTCCGGGCTACACCAAACCACACCATGACACTGCCCCAGAGTGCTGCTCCTGGCTATACAAGACCACACCATGACACTGACCTAGAGTGCTGCTCCAGGCTGCACCAGACCACACCATGATACTGCCCCCAGAGTGCTTATCCAGGCTACACCAGACCACACCATGAAACTGCCCCAGAGTGCTGCTCCAGGCTACACCAGACCACACCATGAAACTGCCCAGAGTGCTGCTCCGAACTACACCAGACTACACGATGACACTGTCCCAGAGTACTGCTCCGAGCTACACCAGACCACACCATGACACTGCCCCAGAGTGCTACTTCGAGCAACACCAGACCACACCATGACACTGCCCCAGAGTGCTGCTCTGAGCTGCACCAGACCACACCATGACACTGCCCCAGAGTGCTGCTCCAGGCTACACCAAACCTCACCATGACACTGCCCCCGTGTGCTGTTCCAGGCTCCACCAGACCATACCATGATATTGCCCCCAGATTGCTGGTCTGGGGTACACCAGACCACACCATGATACTGTCCCAGAGTGCTGCTCCAAGCTACACCAGACCAGACCATGACACTGCCCCAGAGTGCTGCTCCGAGCTACACCAGACCACGCCATGACACTGCCACAGAGTGCTGCTGCAGGCTACACCAGACTACAC
>NW_025149871.1:0-1357 GCF_004010195.1 Chiloscyllium plagiosum | reverse complement strand
TGAATACTCCCTGTAGACCAGGCGGTGTTTGAATACTCTCTGTAGACCGGGCACTGTTTGAATACTCTCTGTAGACGGGCGATTTTTGAATACTCCCTGTAGACCGGGCGCTGTTTGAATATTCTCTGTAGACCGGGCTCTGTTTGAATACACCCTGTAGACCGGGCGCTGTTTGAATACTGTCTGTAGACCGGGCACTGTTTGAATACTCCCTGTAGACTGGGCGCTGTATGAATACTCTCTGTAGACCGGGTGCTGTTTGAATACAATCTATTGACCGGGGTCTGTTTGAATACTCTCTGGATACCGGGCCCTGTTTGAATACTCCGTGTAGACCGGGCGGTGTTTGAATACTCCCTGTGGACCGGGCCCTGTTTGAATACTCCCTGTAGACCGGGCTCTGTTTGAATACACTCTGGAGACCGGGCCCTGTTTGAATACACTCTGGAGACCGGGCCCTGTTTGAATACTCCGTGTAGACCGGGCGGTGTTTGAATACTCCCTGTAGACTGGACGCTGTATGAATACTCTCTGTATACCGGGCGGTGTTTGAATACTCCCTGTAGACCGGGCGCTGTTTGAATACTCTCTGTAGACCAGGCGCTGTTTCAATACTCTCTGAAGACCGGGCGCTGTTTGAATACTCCCTGTAGACTGGACGCTGTATGAATACTCTCTGTAGACCGGGCCCTGTTTGAATACACTCTGGAGACCGGGCCCTGATTGAATACTCCGTGTAGACCGGGCGGTGTTTGAATACTCCCTGTAGACCGGGCGCTGTTTGAATACTCTCTGTAGAACAGGCGCTGCTTGAATACTCCCTGTAGACTGGACGCGGTATGAATACTCTCTGTAGACCGGGCCCTGTTAGAATACACTCTGGAGACCGGGCCCTGTTTGAATACTCCGTGTAGACCGGGCGGTGTTTGAATACTCCCTGTAGACTGGACGCTGGTTGAATACTCCCTGTAGACTGGGCGCTGTATGAATACTCTCTGTAAACCGGGCGCTGATTGAATACTCCCTGTAGACTGGACGCTGGTTGAATACTCCCTGTAGACCGGGCTCTGTTTGAATACTCTCTGTAGACCGGGCGCTGTTTGAATACTCCCTGTAGACCGGGCGCAGTTTCAATACTCCCTGTAGACTGGACGCTGGTTGAATTCTCCCTGTAGACTGGGCGCTGTATGAGTACTCTCTGTAGACCGGGCTCTGTTTGAATACTCCCTGTAGATCGGACGCTGTTTGAATACTCTCTGTAGACCGGGCGCTGTTTGAATACAATCTATTCACCGGGCGCTGTTTGAAAACTCCCTGTAGACCGGGCGCAGTTTGAATACTCGCTGTGGACCGGGCG
>NW_025149870.1:0-1357 GCF_004010195.1 Chiloscyllium plagiosum | reverse complement strand
ATAATTTCAACATACTTCGTCGTTGGTCCCATAGCATTGGACAGATGCCCCTCTTTTAACGACAGTGTCACATGGGGCGCAATCCATGTCATACTGTTCCATTTCTCTAGACAATCATTTTGTCTTATCTACAATGCTGCTTGCTATTTTCCTATCAATATAGCTTCACTATGTAAATGCTGCGGGGTGAAAACCTCACAGTGACACTTTACTCTGAATCTCGTCAAAACTCACTGTACAATGTATCTCAGACTTGGGTGGCTCATCAAAAGCATTAAACTAAAGCATCTTTCCTCCATTTTCCCCAAGTTTCCCAACCATAAACAAATCTGTCTCCTCTCCAATACATATTTACCTCACTGGAGTTCTGCAACACCAACTGGGAATTCGTTCCATCTACACTAAATCGCTTGGGAATACATTTCAAATCTAATTCCAACTTCAGTAAAACTTCAGTCCCAACCTAGCAAATTAATTTGTGTCTCCATTGAGGCTGATAAAGGCAAAATGACTATTTTACTATCCGTTTGTAAACTTACTGGAGCAGTAAACCTTGTCAACTGCGATCCACCAAGAACTCTTCAATATTAATCAATTTACCTGACATTGGACGGTGGGACGCATATTATGGTTAAACACAACTATAAGTAGCTCCAGTATCCATCATCCAAGGCGTCAACCATCCTTCTACGCTAAACTGTAAAATAGGTTATTATTCAGCGTCCCGTGACATCATAGGGTATAGCGCCTTTACACTTGGGTTCTCTGGGCAGTCCTATCATATCGTGTAAGGATTTGTGTCATGACATGCGGAAGTCTCTGAATCATAGATCTACCTTAGGGTCATTAGGGCCAGGGACAGTACGGATCATATCTCTTTAAATGGCCTGGTTGATAACACCCTAACACACTATTCTTTTTACTCTCTGAATATGACTTCGCACCATACCTTTTGACCCCGCACCTATTAGTCCTTGTTGTTGGAGATCCTACTTCCGTCTAGGCTGTTAAATGATTTCATATTGCCCTTGACATGGTATTTGTGGAAAAGTATCTCCAACAACAGTTATTATCGCTATGGTGTTCTGTGGCTCTTGTCAGTTGGCATTGGGGATTCTCCCTGGACCAGCATATTATTCATTTCATTAGTGCCAATCAACCCAGTAGTGAAAGGCGGCATTGTTTTGGTTTTCACTCTTTCAGTCCGTTTATGTTCCCCCAGCAGTATTTGTGTCAACTGTCCTTACAACTACTCCTGCTGTTCAGTCAGCTTCTTTTTGTCTTTCCAGTATCTTTCAACCACATGGACTACATGAAATCTGATTTCCTGGCGGGCCATGGTTGTTAGACCAACTAC
>NW_025149869.1:0-1357 GCF_004010195.1 Chiloscyllium plagiosum | reverse complement strand
AAATCCAACACCTGAATTCAACTCCATCTTTCATTTCTTGGTCCACCGGCCCAGTTAGTTGAGATCCCCTTTGATAACCGTCTTCACTGCCCAGTACAACACTAATTTGATTATCCACAAAATTACTAACAATGACTCCTATATTCTCAACCAAATCGTTTATGTAGATGATGCACATCAGTGGACTCAGCCCGGGTCCTTATACCACACCACGGGTCACAGGCCTCAAGTCTGAACACTACCCTCTGTCTCCTACTGTCAAGCCAATTACTTATCCAGTTGGCTAGCTCTTCCTGATCCTATGTGGTCGAAACTTACCAACAAGTATATCATGCTAAATCCTGTCAAAGGCTCTGCTGACGTTGGTGTAGACAATGTATGGTCACCACTTCAAAAAAAGCAATCAAATTAGAGAGACCTGACTTTGGACGCACAAAACTGTGCTGACTGTCTTTCATCAATCCTTGCCTTTCCAAATGAATGTAACTCCAGTCTGGCAGAATCACTTCCACAATTTACCCATCTCTGAAATCTGGTTAATTGGTGTTTAGTTCCATGGCTTTCCATCGCAACCTTTCTTAAATAATGGAACAAAACCATATTCCTGTCATAGAAGTACAACATGGAAACTGACCCTTCAGTTGGTACCAACCATAATCTCAAACTAAACTCAACCAAGCTGCCTGTTTCTGGCCCATATCCCTCTAAACTTTCCCTATTCCCGTAATTAAACAAATATCTTTTCAACATTGTACTTGTACCCACATCCACCCCTTCCTCAGGAAGTACGTTTCACAATTCTCCCACCCTCTGTGTAACAATTTGGCCCACATGTCTTTTTTTGAACATCTCTCTCATCTAACCTTAAAACCGTGGTCCCTCCTCTTGCGATTCCCTCATCCTGGGGAAAAGGCAACTACCATTAACTCTATCTATGTCCCTCATCTTTTTCATAAACTTTCATAAGGTCATCTCTCAACCTCCAGGCTCCAGTGAAAAAAGACTCAGCCTGTCCAGCCAGTTTTCAGAACTCAAGCCTTCCACACCCAGCAACATCCTGGTAAATCTCTTCTGAACCCCCTGCAGGTTAACAATATCCTCCCTATAACTGGACGACCAGAACTGGACAGAGTATTGCAGAAGAGGCCTCACCAATGTCCGTACAATCTCAACATGACGTCACAAGTCCTACACTCAATGGACTGAGCAATAGTCAGGCATGCCAAGCACTGTCTTATCCATCCTGTGATGCAAATTTCAAGAATTATGTAGCTGAATCTGGAGGTCCCTCTGCTCTAAAACAGAGGCCCGAACATTAATTGTTTAAGCTCTACCCTTGTTAGTTCTACCAAATGCA
>NW_025149868.1:0-1357 GCF_004010195.1 Chiloscyllium plagiosum | reverse complement strand
GTACTGCGCTGTATTCTTCTATGTTCTATGTCAATGTACCTACTAGAGGAGGAGCAAATCCTGACCTACTCTTGGAAAATAAGATAGGGCAGTTAACTGAGGTGTTAATGGGTGAGCACTTTGGGACCAGTGACTGTATTCCTATTAGTTTTAAACACCTATACCAGACTGTCCATCCTGTCCATCCTTGAGCCAAGTCTATGATATCCCAATCCCATGTTCTAAACTGTGTCCTCAGTTCATCTGCCTTCCCTGTTAGACCTCTTACATTGAAATAAATGCAGTTTGATTTATCAGTTCTACCTTGCTCTTTGCTTTGTTTGACTTACTCCTTTTCCCAACTGTGCCAGTCTCAGACTGATCTCTTTCCTCACTCACCCCTTACTAGTTTAAATCCTCCCCAGCAGTACTAGCAAATCTCCCCTCCAGCATATTTGTCCCCTTTCAATTCAGGTTCAACCTATCCATCTTATAAGGTCACTTCCACCCCAGAAATGATTCCAATAATCCAAAAATGTAAATCCTTCTCCCCTGCACCAGCTCCTCAGCCACGCATTCATCAGCAGTCTCCCTATCCCAACCGTCCTTGGCTCATGGCACTGGGACTAATCCAAATACTGCTATCTTGAAAGACCTACTTTTTAAATTCCTGCCTAAGTTTCTATGCTCTCTACTCATAGGAAAAGAAATCTTGTCCTTTTCTCTTTCTTTGTCATTAGTTCCAATGAATACAACAACCTCCTGCTGGTTCCTGTCCCCTTTGAGAATATTCTGCATCCTCTCTGAGATACTTTTGAACCGGACATCAGGGAGGTAACACACAATTCTGACGGCTCGCTGTCGGCCGTGGATTCATCTGTCTGTGCCTCTGACTAGACAGTTCCTTATCACAATCGATCGCTTGGAACCTAACATATCCCTCATTACATGTGAGCCAGTCTCAGTACTAGAAACCTGAATCAGTGCTGCGTTCCCCTAAGAATTCAGCACCCCCAACATTTTCCGAAACAGCATACATGTTTGAGGTGGGAATAGCCACAGGAGACTCCTACGCTATCTGCCTCCCTCTTCTATTTTTCCTGGAGGTCACCCATCTATCTGATTGTATGTTCAGTTTATCCTCCTCCCTGCAACTGCCATCCATCACCCTCCCTAGCTCCTATAACTTCCTCATTGCCTCTAACTGCCGCTCTAACCGATCCATGCAATTCGATGGGATGTGCAACCAAACACACTTCCTGCAGACGTAATCATCAATAACATGGAAATTCTCTATAACCTCTATAACCTCCCACATAAACAGGAAGAGCACATTATTCTACTGAAGGCCATCTTTGCACCTTAACAATCTCCAGAC
>NW_025149867.1:0-1357 GCF_004010195.1 Chiloscyllium plagiosum | reverse complement strand
GTATTGTGCTCTACTGTTCTATGTCCTATGTTCAATGTAATGTCAGACTCTTGCAATTATAAGAGACACCTTCAACAGTTTATCCAGATTACTTACGAGTTGAATCCCTTACTATATACTGTGTACTGAGCGTCACATAAGTATGTAATTACTTTTGTTGGTCCAAGCACAGTTCTCTTTGTTATCCAGCAGAAGTTGTCCAATACATTTTCATTATCTTTCCATTGTGTCAGCAAACATTTTTTAAATTGGAATCCTTCAGTGATTTATGCCCTGAGTGGCATAAATCATATAGAATGTTTAACGTGTAATGGGTATAAACATTTGAGGGAATGTTCTCATCGAAGAATGCTCTCCATTTCTAGGAATTGCCACGATTTTTAAATAGATACTTTTATTAGAAATTTAACATTTTTACAAGTTTACAAAAATAAACAAAACTCTCAAGTACAAACATTGATATACAATTAAATCTTAAAAATATAATAACCAAAATTTAACAAAAGAAAAATACTGAGAACGAAAAAAAAATCAAAACTCAACTAACTACTAATCTTACCTACAACTAACCAGAATGTATATTTAAGTCTCTTACATTATTCAAATAAGAGTAAGAGATAAAAAAAAACAGCGGATAACATAGAAATTGGTTCGTGAGATACATGCTCGGAATGTGTTAACATCAAATGTAACAAAACCCTTATTCGTGCGGGATTCCTCTCCTCAGGGGCCCCTACCAGCCAGGTTCGTAATCTCAATTAAATAAATTCTCTTGTTAGGATAGCCGAAATATCTGTATTCATATAATTCAAGAAGGGCTGCCATATTTTATAAAATAATTCGGTCTTTCGTTGCACCATATTTGTAAGGACGTCAAGGGGAATGCATTCAATAATTAATCTGTGCCAATTTGAAAGTCCGGGAGTGCCCTCAGCCACCCAGTTTACCAAAATATTTTTTCCTTGCACAGAAAGAGAGAATAGAAAATAGTCTCTTCCCGTGCATGCCCAGGGAGGGAAATTTCGAAAAGCCCAAAAGGAGAGATACAGGTCCACTTTAATTTCCGTTCCTAAAATTTCTGTCAGGGTACCTGCTACTTTAGTCCAGTATCTACGGATCTTATGACAGGTCCATAGGCAATGTACAAGACTGCCAACCTCTATTTTACATTTGGGACACATTGGAGATGCTCCTGCCTTAAATTTTCCCAATCGTTCCGGTACTATATGGGCCCTATAAAGTATCTTCAGCTGGATAGCCTGAGTTCTGTTGCAGATGGTGATTCTTCTGGCGTTTTCCCAAATGTCAGTCCACGTTCTATAGCGATTTTTCGTCCCAATTCCTGTTCCCGTGTTTT
>NW_025149866.1:0-1357 GCF_004010195.1 Chiloscyllium plagiosum | reverse complement strand
ATGTACATTTGTTTATTGGTAGTTCAGCCTGGACAGGGAATGGATTTGAGCTGATTCAAGTTGATCAGTACGAAAAGGCAAATTCCTTGCTCGTGGGAATTTGGAGTACTGTATTGCAGGCAGTGCACTGATGCAGTTTGTACACAGCTTTAATGTATTAGACAGTGGGAGAATTCCTCTTGGAGAGTGCTAACTTCTCCCTACAGTGAAGAATGAATTGGAAATTCCTTATATTCTCCTGTTTCTTTTCACAGATTTAGGAAGAGTGAATTCGGAATAATACTGGAAATATTTAAAACACTAGTCAACATATGTGGGTCAGACTTTCAAAACACGAGTGATGTCAGGAATGTGAGAAATTTTAAACAGTTTGATTCATCTTTAAGCTTTTAACAAATGGAATGTCAGCAACACTGGCGAGGACAGTATTTTTTGTTTGTCTCTACTTGCTCTTGAAAGGGCTGTCCTGCTGTGCTGTTTCCTAGTTCAGTTCACAGCCAGTTACATTGTTGTGGGTCTGGAGTCATATGGAGACCAAACTGGGTGAGGGCAGGAGATTTTCTTCCCTGAAGGTAGTTCGTGAAGTAGATGTGGTTTTTAAACAATCGTTGATATTGTTATGGATGGTATGACTGAAACTGGGATTTGATTCCAGATTTTATGAACTGAATTTAAATTCCACTCACTGCCTTGGTGGGGTTTTAGCCTCTGTCCCCAGAACATTAACCCCTTCACGTCGAGCCCAGTGACAGTATCACTACACCATCATCCCTGAATTGATTTGTTTGATGAATACAGCAGCCGCCACAGAGATCAGCTACTAAGAAGGTTGTCACCGTCATGGAAACAAGTGGCTGCCAACTTGGTTTGCTGAGGATTGGAGTGACCAAGCTGTGGGGTTTCTGACACAATCCACCGAAGGAGAGCTGCATTGTTGATGATTTGGGTTTTGGATGAGACATTGAATGAGTATGTGATCTATTAATTCTGAGGGCCAGAAATTTCCAGTGCTACTGTTTGAAGGGTTGGGAATTCGACCGATGTCTTGGAGAACATCATTCTGTCAGGAGGCCCGAACACGGACACCCCAGGCTGTCAGGAGGCCCGAACACGGACGCCCCGGCCTGTCAGGAGGCCCGAACACGGACACCCCGGCCTGTCAGGAGGACTGAACACGGACACCCCAGCCTGTCAGGAGGGCCGAACACAGACACCCCGGCCTGTCTGGAGGCCCGAACATGGATGCCCCGGCCTGTCAGGAGGCCCAAACACAGACACCCCAGCCTGTCAGGAGGCCCAAACATTTTGGTTGGCATGGACCATTTTGGGCTGAAGGGCCTGTCTCTGTGTTGTAGGA
>NW_025149865.1:0-1357 GCF_004010195.1 Chiloscyllium plagiosum | reverse complement strand
ATTTTGCAAGATGTCATCATCTATTTCCCTACAATCTATATCTTCTATATCCTTTCCCACAGTAAATACTGACTGTTGCTTCCTCAGGGAATTCTATTAAGTTGGTGAGATATGACCTTCCCTGCACGGAACCATGCTGCCTATCATTAATAAGCTCATTTTCTTCCAGGTGTAAATAGATCCTGTCCCTCAGTATTTTCTCGCACTGGCGTCAGATTCACCAGTCTGTGATTGCGTCGATTGTCCTTGCTACCCTTCTTGAACTGGGGTGGGGTGACAGCATTGGAAATTTGTGGGCGGCATGGTGGCACAGTGGTTAGCACTGCTGCCTCACAGCGCCAGAGACCCGGGTTCAATTCCCGCCTCAGGCAACTGACTGTGTGGAGTTTGCACGTTCTCCCTGTGTCTGCGTGGGTTTCCTCCAGGTGCTCCGGTTTCCTCCCACAGTCCAAAGATGTGAAGGTCAGGTGAATTGGCCATGCTAAATTGTCCGTAGTGTTAGGTAAGGGGTAAATGTAGGGGTATGGGTGGTTTGCGCTTCGGTGGGTTCGTGTGGACTTGTTGGGCCGAAGGGCCTGTTTCCACACTGTAAAGTAACCTGTAAAGTAATCTAATCTAAATTCTCCAGTCCTCTGCGACCTCACTCATGTTCAAGGATGCTGTTAGGGCCCCAGCTGTTTCCTCTCTCGCTTCCCTCAGTAAGCTGGGATGGATCCCATTTGGACCTAGGGACTTGTCTATCTTGATGCCTTTTAGAACACCCAACACTTCTTACCTCCTTATGCCAACTTGACCTAAGTAATCAAGGATCTATCCCTAACCTCAACATCCATCGTGTTCCTCTCCTTGATGAATATCAAAGCAAAATACTCATTAAGAATCTCACCCATTTTCTCTGACTCCACACATAACTTCCCTCCTATGTTCTTGAGTGGGCCAACCCTTTTTCTAGTGGAGAAGGAGATGGAAGATATAGAATGTGGGGAAATAGATGATGAAATCTTGAAAAGTGTCCATCTTACAGAGGAGGAAGTATTGAAATACATGGGGGTGGATAAATCCCCAGGACCTGATCAGATGTACCCTAGAACTCTGTGGGAGACTAGGGAGATGATTGTTGGACCCCTTGCTGAGATATTTGTGTCATTGATGGTCACAGGTGAGATATTTGTGTCATTGATGGTCATAGGTGGGGAGCCACAGGACTGGAGATTGGCTGACGTGATACCGTTGTTTTGGAGGGGTGGTAAGGATGGGCCAGGAGACTGTAGACCAGTGTTCCTGATGTTGGTGGTGGGCAAGTTGTGGTAGGGTATCCGGAGGGAGGGGATTTACATGTATTTGGAAAGGAGAAAGT
>NW_025149864.1:0-1357 GCF_004010195.1 Chiloscyllium plagiosum | reverse complement strand
TGAATCCTAATTCTCCCACAAAGTAAGGGAGATGCAGAGAATTATACCCAATACTATACATCCGTTTCCATATTGAATACAGCATTATCGTTGACCATAACAGAATTAGCCGAGATCACAAATAGTAAAATGATGGATTTTTTCCTGATTCTCATTTCTGTGTCAGACTGAGCGTCCCCATTGGTGTGAGCCCGGAGTCTCCTACGGGCCCTGCTGGTCACTAAAATGTGTCTGACCGTGAAAACATTGAACAGAAGAATCAGGTGAAATGGGAGAACTGGGGTTAGAATGTGATGGAGGAACTCGATTGACGTCCAGACACGGGAGGTTCCAACACCATCTGCTGCATAACAAAACGACGGGTAGTTCATCTGCCCATACCGAGCTGAGAGCATAAAATACCAAAAAATGTTTGATAAACAGCTTAACCCAGTCACAGTTCCCAGAACCACAGCCGCTGTTTTCTCACTACAATATTTACTTTTTAACTTCTGGCAACAAATGGCCACAAATCGATCAAAGGTGAAAGCGACGGTGAACCAGATAGAACAGTTAGTGGCTGCATAAAGCAGGGCAGCGTGGATATTACACACAGAGATTTCCCACAGGAAATAAAACTGTTCCCGATAAACAATGGGAATGTGTCGCAATATCACGTCGAAGATAATGACCAGTAGATCCGCTGCTGCCATTGCCCCCAAGTACCGTCTGACACAAGGAGCCAATCCACAATCTTTATAAAGCAGGACGCAGGTCGTCACTACGTTAACTGTGAGGAAGAAAGACAAACACATTATCCATCAGCCTGGTGGCAAAGTGACCAGTTAAACTGAGGGCTGCGTGAGGTTTTCAAATGTGTCACTGCATTCAAGATTTAGTAAAATAATTGGAGCTTAAATAACAAATGGAAAGCTCTGATTTACTGACAAATATGTGTCATGAATCACAAGAAACCCTCGTGCTCAAACACACAGGGGCACATGCATAAGAACACACTCGACAACGCGAGAAAAGATACAGGTAATTTATTTATTTTCAGTTTCTAAAACGGAACGTGAAAACATTGCCATCCTGAAGGATTCTCTCCCAGTTCTTTGAAAATAAATGGAAGTACGAAAGTCTTTTTCTTTAAATTCTGGTCAATCCTCGTCGTGAAGAAATGTAAACGCAGGGAAAACAGATTAATCCCTTTCACCTCCTGAGGCAACTCCGGAACAGTGTCTCCTTCTCGCAGTAACTGATAACTTACCTCGGGACATTATCATTTGGTCAATTCAATGATGACCGGCCCTTCACAAATAATGTCAGGGATAGAGTATTGTGGGGAATGTCAGATATTCTGCTGCAAACAAATCGA
>NW_025149863.1:0-1357 GCF_004010195.1 Chiloscyllium plagiosum | reverse complement strand
CTGTGCAGGTTCACTGTTGGGTCACACAGCTGTCCAGGATCACTGCTGGGTCACACAGCTGTCTAGGTTCACTACTGGGTCACGTAGCTGTGCAGGTTCACTGTTGGGTCACACAGCTGTGCAGGTTCACTGCTGCGTCACACAGCTGTGCAGATTCACTGCTTGGTCACACAGCTGTGCAGTTTCACTGCTGGGTGACACAGCTGTGCCTGCTGGGTCACATGGCTGTGCAGTGTCACTGTTGGGTCACACAGCTGTGCAGGTTCACTGCTGGGTCACACAGCTGTGCAGGTTCACTGCTGGGTCACACAGCTGTGCAGGTTCACTGCTGGGTCACAAAGCTGTGCAGGTTCATTGCTGGGTCACACAGCGGTGCAGGTTCACTGCTGGGTCACACAGCTGCGCAGTTTCACTGCTGGGTCACACAGCTGTGCAGGTTCACTGCTGGGTCACACAGCTGTGCTGGTTCTGTGCAGGGTCACACAGCTGTGCAGGTTCACTGTTGGGTCACACAGCTGTACAGGATCACTGCTGGGTCATACAGCTATGCAAGTTCACTGCGGGGTCACACAGCTGTGCAGGTTCACCACTGGGTCACACAGATATGCAGTATCACTGCTCGGTCACACAGCTGTGTAGGTTCACTACTGGGTCACGTAGCCCTGCAGGTTCACTGTTGGGTCACACAGCTGTGCAGTTTCACTACTGGTTCACTCAGCTGTGCAGGTTCACTGTTGGGTCACACAGCTGTGCAGTTTCACTGCTGGTTCACACAGCTGTGCAGGTTCACTGGTGGTTCACACAGCTGTGCAGGTTCATTGCTGGGTCACACAGCGGTGCAGGTTCACTGCTGGGTCACACAGCTGTGCAGTTTCACTCCTGGGTGACACAGCTGTGCAGGTTCACTGCTGGGTCACACAGCTGTGCTGGTTCTGTGCAGGGTCACACAGCTGTGCAGGTTCACTGTTGGGTCACACAGCTGTACAGGATCACTGCTGGGTCACACAGCGGTGCAAGTTCACTGCGGGGTCACACAGCTGTGCAGGTTCACCACTGGGTCACACAGATATGCAGTGTCACTGCTCGGTCACACAGCTGTGTAGGTTCACGACTGGGTCACGTAGCTGTGCAGGTTCACTGTTGGGTCACACAGCTGTGCAGTTTCACTACTGGTTCACACAGCTGTGCAGGTTCACTGTTGGGTCACACAACTGTGCAGTTTCACTGCTGGTTCACACAGCTGTGCAGGTTCACTGGTGGGTCACACAGCTGTGCAGGTTCATTGCTGGGTCACACAGCTGTGCAGATGCACTGCATGGTCACACAGCTGTACATGTTCACTGCTGGGTCACACAGC
>NW_025149862.1:0-1357 GCF_004010195.1 Chiloscyllium plagiosum | reverse complement strand
TACTGGCTATATCGCCTATGTTCTCATCCAAATTATTTATATAAATGACGAATAGCAGTGAACTGTCCTTTGAGTACAAGTGTTGGGACGGTATTTTCAGGTTGCACAGGACATTCATGAGGCATGTCCTGGAGGACTTTGTGCAGTTCTGTTCGCCATTTTATATCGAGAATATTATCAAGTTCGGGAGAGTTCAGAAGAAATTTATCAGGATGTTGCTGGGAATGGAGTGTTTGCTTATAAGGACAGGCTCAATAGACTCGGACATTTTCTACTCGAGCGTAGGGGGCTGAGAATTAACCTTTTAGAGGTTCATAATATTTGAGAAGAATCGGTAATGTTGAATGGTAGGTGTCTTTTCCCTCGAGTGGGGGATTGTTTTAAGATAAGAGGAGGATGTTTGTTAAAAGACATGGCGTCATAGAGCTGTATAGCATAGAAAGAGACCCTTTGGTCCAACGTGTCCATGGCAACCAGACAGCCAAAGTTAATCTCCTCCCATTTGCCAGCATTTGGTCAAATTCCATCTAAACCCTTCCCATTCATCGGTCCATCCAGATGCCTATTAAATGTTGCAATTGTGCCAGCCTCAATACCTTCCTCTGGAGGCTCATTACACATGGACCATCCTCTACATGAAGATATTGCCCATTCGAGCCTTTTTGTCTTTCCCATCCAACCTTAAACCTTTGGCATCTAGTTTTTGACTGCACTACCCTAGGGAAAAGACTTTGGCTATTCAATCTATCCGTTGCACCCATGATTTTACTAACCTCTAACATCAACCCTCCTCCTCTTATTCTCCAGGGAAAACAGGCTCAGCCTATTCAGCCTCTTCCTGTAACTCAAACAGTCCAATCATGGCAACCTCAGTGTAAACCCTTCTTGAACCCTTTCGAGTTTGACAACATGCTTCCTACAGAGCAGGGAGATCAGAATTGCATACACTATTCCAAAAGTGGCCCAAACCAATGTCCTGTACCGTCGCAATCCAGTCTCCTAACGCATATACACAATGCGCTTGACCAATAACATAGCAAATACTTTCTTCACTGTCCTATCTATCTGCAAATCCACTTTCAAGGAAGTATAAATCTGTACTCTGAAATCATTTTGATCAGCAATACTCCCCAGGATTTTACCAGTAAGTGTATAAGTCTTGCCCTGATATGCCTTTCCAATATGCAGCATCACACATTTATCTAAATTAAACTCTGTCTGCCACTCCTCGGTCCATTGGCCCACCTGATTAAGATCCCGCCGTAATCTGAAATAACCTTCTTTGCTGGACACTATACCTCCAATTTTGGTGTCGTCTGCAAATGTACTAACTGTCCTATGTTCATATCGAAATCAT
>NW_025149861.1:0-1357 GCF_004010195.1 Chiloscyllium plagiosum | reverse complement strand
AGATTATTACAGTTATTGATCTATATAAACAGGTATCCTGCTGTTGGAGATTATTACAGTTATTGATCTATATAAACAGGGGTCCTGCTGTTGGAGATTATTACAGTTATTGATCTATATAAACAGGGATCGTGCTGATGGAGATTATTACAGTTATTGATCTATATAAACAGGGATCGTGCTGATGGAGATTATTACAGTTATTGATCTATATAAACAGGGATCGTGCTGATGGAGATTATTACAGTTATTGATCTATATAAACAGGGATTCTGCTGTTGGAGATTATTACAGTTATTGATCTATATAAACAGGGATTCTGCTGTTGGAGATTATTACAGTTATTGATCTATATAAACAGGGATCGTGCTGATGGAGATTATTACAGTTATTGATCTATATAAACAGGAGATCCTGCTGATGGAGATTCTTACAGTTATTGATCTATATAAACAGGGATCCTGCTGATGGAGATTCTTACAGTTATTGATCTATATAAACAGGGATCCTGCTGATGGAGATTCTTACAGTTATTGATCTATATAAACAGGGATCCTGCTGATGGAGATTCTTACAGTTATTGATCTATATAAACAGGGATCCTGCTGATGGAGATTCTTACAGTTATTGATCTATATAAACAGGGATCCTGCTGATGGAGATTCTTACAGTTATTGATCTATATAAACAGGGATCCTGCTGATGGAGATTCTTACAGTTATTGATCTATATAAACAGGGATCCTGCTGATGGAGATTCTTACAGTTATTGATCTATATAAACAGGGATCCTGCTGATGGAGATTCTTACAGTTATTGATCTATATAAACAGGGGTCCTGCTGTTGGAGATTATTACAGTTATTGATCTATATAAACAGGGATCCTGCTGATGATTATTACCGTTATTGATCTATATAAACAGGGATCCTGCTGATGGAGATTATTACTGTTATTGATCTATATAAACAGGGATCCTGCTGATGGAGATTATTACTGTTATTGATCTATATAAACAGGGATCCTGCTGATGGAGATTATTACTGTTATTGATCTATATAAACAGGGGTCCTGCTGTTGGAGATTATTACAGTTATTGATCTATATAAACAGGGATCCTGCTGTTGGAGATTATTACAGTTATTGATCTATATAAACAGGGATCCTGCTGTTGGAGATTATTACAGTTATTGATCTTTATAAACAGGGATCCTGCTTTGGAGATTATTACAGTTATTGATCTATATAAACAGGGATGCTGCTGATGGAGATTATTACAGTTATTGATCTATATAAACAGGGATCCTGCTGATGGAGATTATTACTGTTATTGATCTATATAAACAGGGGTCCTGCTGT
>NW_025149860.1:0-1357 GCF_004010195.1 Chiloscyllium plagiosum | reverse complement strand
GAAAAAAGAACCTACCTGGCCATCTATCAGTCTGAACTTTAAACTGCGTGCTCTTCTTCCAACCATGACCATTTGAAGAATAAAGTCCTCCACTGTCCACCTTAACCAAACCTCTGATCATCTTTATGTATCTATTAAATCACTTCCCAAACTTCGTATCTCTCTCATAAACAACCTCAAGTCACTCAGTCTTTCCTCGTAAGACGTTCCCTCCATACAAGACAGCATCGTCGTAAATCTCCTTTGCAACCTTTCAAATGCTTGCACATCCGTCCTATGATGTGGGGACCGGAACTGTACGCAACTTCACAAGTGCAACAACGCCAGAGAATTTCTGGAGTGCAACATGACCTCATGGCTGTGAAACTAAATCCTTCTCCCAATAAATTTAACATAACGTGCTCCTTCCCAACAAACCTATCAACATGGGTGATAACTTTCAGAGTTTTATGCACATTAGCACCAAAATCTCTCTGTTCAACTAAACTTCCAAGAATATGAGTTTTAGCCCAAAATTTATTCTTCTTGTTGTTCCTTCCAAAGTGAATGACTACACATGTTCCCTCATTAATCTCTGTTTGCGACCTCTGAGCTCAGCTCTGCACATTATACATGTCCCACTGCAACCTGCATCAGCATTTGACACAGTTGACAACTCCATCGAGCTTCAAGCCATTGGCTAATTTACTGACCTAACATTCCATGCCCTAATCCACGTTATTTATACAAATGTCAACTGCAGTAGATCAACGAAAAAGCTTCTAGTATACCATTAATCTCTGAATTCCAGGACGAAGGTTTCCCATCAACGAACCACTCTGTCTTTTTTCAGGTGGCCATTTTTTGATCCAAACAGCTAAATAGCTATCAATCCTATGTCTGCATAATTTATGCAATAGCCTACCGTGGGGAATATTATCAATGCCTTCGTGAAAACCATATCCACCATTTCAATCGCTTCACCCTCATCCACCTATTTGCTCACATTCTCAATGAGCTCCATAAGGTTTGTGAAGCACAAACTACTCTTCACAAAATCGAATTGGCTATCCCGAATCCACTTCTTCCGTATTAGATAATCATAAATCCTATCTCTCATAATCTTTTCCAAAACGTCACCTTCATCGAAACTAAGACTCATTGTTTTACAATTACCAGAGATTTCTCTACTCCTCATGTTGTAGAAGGGGACAAGATTTTCTAAATTTGAGTCTTCTCGTGCTAATCACATAGACACGGACGACACAAAGTTCATAGTTAAAAGTACAGCACTCTCCACCCACGATTCCCAGAGAATCCGAGGATAAATGCCATCAAGCCCAAAGGACAGGTCTATTTTCACATTTTCAAGAATTGC
>NW_025149859.1:0-1357 GCF_004010195.1 Chiloscyllium plagiosum | reverse complement strand
CTGAAATCTCTTGACATATTTGCTCCTTCATTTACCATTGCCTATCGCTGTAGTACGACTGTATAAAACTAATGGCCAATTTTTATTTCTCGGTTCCACTAATATCGCTTAACTAGGCGATCCTGCATGAATACTCCCTCTAGGTACTACTGGGATGTTTCCCCCAATCAAAACCACCAGCTCTCCTCCTGTTCTGCCTCCTGTTCTATCATTCTTGTAGCATCTGTCTCCGGAACATTGAGCTGCTGGTCCTGTTGCTCCCTCAGCTGTATATCTGTAATACCTATGGTATCCCAATCCCATGTTCCCATCCATTCTCTGGGTTCATCTTCCTTATCTGTCTGGCCCTTTGCATTGAAATAACGACAGTTTAATCCACCAGTTTTCTCTAATTGTCTGCTATGTTCTTGCCTGCCTTGTGTACTTCTATTGCTTTCTTTCTGGCCTTACGACTATTTGGGGTCACACAGCCCTGCCCGACGAGTTTAAATCCTCTCGAGCAGCTCCAGCAACGTTCCCCACCAGGATGTGGGTCGCTCTGCTGCTCCCAGTTCAGGTGTATTCCCCACCCTGTCTATCTGTGCTGACACCTCCAGACATCCAGGGACTTGCCCACTAAGGTCCCTGTGTTCCTCAGTACTCCAGGAGGACCTACCATTCATGATGTATATCATTAGTTTATTATATTTGCCACAGTGCATTACCTCACAGTGATCAGAAGTAAACTCTGTCTGCCATTACTCTGCTCAGTTTATCATCTGATCGATATCAGACTGCAGCCTGAGTCCATCCCCCTCACTGTGGGCAACACCCTCACCTTCCATGTTATCTGCAAAACTACTAATGATTCCTTCTGCTTTGATATCCAAGTTATTAATGTACGTAACAGCCAGCAATGATTCCAGCACAGATCCCTGTGGTACACCCGCTGGACAATGGCTTTCTATCACAAAAACAACCCTCCACCAATTGAGGACCCAATTTGCAAACTTGCCTTCGATCCCATGGGCTCTTCCCTTTTGGACCAGCCTTCCGTGTGGGACCTTGTCAAAGACCTTAATGAACTCCATATAAACCACATCATCTGCACTGCCCTCATCAATATCAGAGGACAGTCGTCGAGATGATCCATACAGACAATCCCTAATGAAATTGCGGGGGTATCCGTTTTTGGCGAATACATTGTATAGGTGTTCCTCTTCCTCTTCTTGCAGTTCTGGTGTACTGCAGTTTGTTGTGGCCCTTTTGAACAGAGTCTTGATGCAACTTCTTTGTGTGTGTTGGGGTGGTTGCTTTCGTAGTTTAGGACTTGGTCTGTGTGTGTCTTTCCTGTATACCTTAGTGGTGAATTCTCCGT
>NW_025149858.1:0-1357 GCF_004010195.1 Chiloscyllium plagiosum | reverse complement strand
CATATCATTCCTTTTTGCTGTCTTTCCTTGTCTTGTCTTCAATTGAGTACATTTTCCCTTACTTATTACTTTGCCCCCATGACTTAGCTTGAAATCCTGTCAGCCTAGTTAAACAACTCAACAGTACACTAGTCCTTGTGCTGTTCAGATGAAGATGATCCCAATGGTTACAGTTCCCACTTTCTTCAATATTGGAAACAGTGCCACACTATCAAACCCATTTCTTCAACGCCAAATGATGAATCACACATTCAGCTCTAATCTTGTTTACCCTATTCCAGTTTGTTCACCTTTGAAAATCTACATCTTTAATTTAGCTACTAGCTGCTCACACTTTGCTAACCATGCCAATGTTGTCAGTGCCAATAAAACCAGATAGCCTTCTTCCCACTGCAAGTTACATGCTAGTCTATAGCAGATGTTCCAAACCTTGATGTAGGTAAAGCAACAAAACACTTTGGACTATTGTCTTTGGCTGATGAGAAATGTGTCTATCCCCTGCCTACACGGTCACCTAATACCACTGTTTTCCTATTAATTTCCCTGCCTGAATGGTATCCTGCATGACAATGCCATACCCAATTTGTTCATCCTACCTCGTAGCTTTTGCTTTCATTCAAAAAGGCTGCAGCATCCTAAACCCATTGAAACAAATGTGAAGGTTGATACTCCTTTCCTTCTCAATCACCACATCTCCTCACCTTCTAAAAGGGCAATTAAGGTTCGGCAGTAAGTGATGGATCAGCTACCATTAACATCCGTGAGTGAATTTTAAAAATGGCCTCACTCAGTCAGACCATGCAGTTGCTGACCATGGACCAAACCAGACCCCTCTAAGACTAAGAGACGTGGCCACCTCTGGAATCAAGGTGTCCAGTAACTTTCCTACTCACTGATGTGTTGTGGCATCTGCTGCTCAGACTCCAGCTCAATGACTCTGAACCAAAGTTCCTCAGCCAGAAGATTACATCAGATCTGCTTGCCTTAGGGTCATACTGGTGTCCACAAACTCTCATAATATGCAGCCACCAGACATCATCTCCCTCTCATCTGTATAGCATTTAATTAATTATTTAATGAGTAAATTTTTATTCATATCTCTAGTCTGACCGGTGTTTATACTGTTGGCTTTTCAATAAATATTCTATGAATTCAATTGCAATTCCTTCATTAAGGTAAAGAGAAAATGCTGACAGTCAATCCTAGTGCTAGTGAACCTTACTACCACCAATGAAACTTCAGTTATTTATCAGTATCAACGTTTCAAAAGAAAAATGAGAAAATATTTGCCAACTAACCCCTCGGCATGTAATTTATGTCTTATGTAGTTACTGAAGGCTGAAAAAAAGTTGAAATA
>NW_025149857.1:0-1357 GCF_004010195.1 Chiloscyllium plagiosum | reverse complement strand
CACACTGACTCTCACTGGGGTATCGGTCCTACATACTGACTCTCACTGGGGTATCGGTCCTACACACTGACTCTCAATGGGGTATGGGTCCTACACACTGACTCTCACTGCGGTATGGGTCCTACACACTGACTCTCACTGGGGTATCGGTCCTACACACTGACTCTCACTGGGGTATCAGTCCTACACACTGACACTCACTGGGGTATCGGTCCTACACACTGACTCTCACTGGGGTATCGGTCCTACACACTGACTCTCACTGGGGTATCGGTTCTACACACTGACTCTCACTGGGACATGGGTCCTACACACTGACTCTCACTGGGGTATGGATCCTCTAGACTGACTCTCACTGGGTATCGGTCCTACACACTGACTCTCACTGGGGTATGGGTCCTACACATTGACTCTCACTGGGGTATGGGTCCTACACACTGTCTCTCACTGGGGTATGGGTCCTACACACACACACTGACTCTCACTGGGGTATGGCGTCCCATACACACACTGACACTCATTGGGGTATGGGTCTCACACACACACACTGACTCTCCCTGGGGTACGCGGTCCACACACACTGACACTCACTGGGATATGGGTCCCACACACATACTGACTCTCACTGGTGTGTGGGGTCCTACACACACACTGACTCTCACTGGGGTATTGGTCCCACACACACAAACTGACTCTCACTGGGGTATGGGTCCCACACACACACTGACTCTCACTGGGGTATGGGGTCCTACACACACACTGACTCACTGGGGTATGGGGTCTCACACACACTGACTCTCACTGGGGTATGGGTCCCACACACACACAGACTCTCCCTGGGATATGGGGTCTCACACACACTGACTCACACTGGGGTATGGGGTCTCACACACACTGACTCTCACTGGGGTATGGGTCTCACACACACACAGACTCTCCCTGGGATATGGGGTCTCACACACACAAACTGACTCTCACTGGGGTATGGGTCCCACACACACACTGACTCTCACTGGGGTATGGGGTCCCACACACACACTGACTCTCACTGGGGTATGGGGTCTCACACACACTGACTCTCACTGGGGTATGGGTCTCACACACACACACTGACTCTCACTGGGGTATGGGGTCTCACACACACACTGACTCTCACTGGGGTATGGGGTCTCACACACACACTGACTCTCACTGGGGGATGGGTCCCACACACACACTGACTCTCACTGGGGGATGGGTCCCACACACACTGACTCTCCCTGGGGTACAGGGTCCTTCACACACACTGACTCTCACTGGGGTATGGGGTCTCACACACACACTTACTCTCCCTGGGGTACAGGGTCCTACACACACA
>NW_025149856.1:0-1357 GCF_004010195.1 Chiloscyllium plagiosum | reverse complement strand
GGGGTGGGGTCTCACTGTGATGGTCAGTGCGGTGGGGTGTGGTCTCACTGTGATGGTCAGTGCGGTGGGGTGTGGTCTCACTGTGACGGTCAGTGCGGTGGGGTGTGGTCTCACTGTGACGGTCAGTGCGGTGGGGTGTGAATTGAAGCTCCTCCGGCAGTTTTACAAGTTGCTGCAATTAATTACCAAGTATCTCAATGACCTCGAAGTGCTGAGTTTTACCAGTGATCGAATCATCGAACCTCTAGAGTGCGGAAACTGGCCATTCAGCGGATTGAGCCCCGCCGTCCCCTCGAAAGAGCATCCCGCCCAGATCCATCACCCCATACCCTACCCCTATAACCCTGCATTTCCCCTCCACCTCTCCTACACATCCCTGGACACTCTGGGCAATTCTGCTTGGCCAATCCACCGCGCCCTCACATCTTTAGACTGTTGGAGGAACCCGGACCAAACCCAGATAGACACAGAGAGAACATGCAAACTCCACACAACAGTCCAAATCATCTTATTGTCATCTTTGTTTGTGATAACTGAAGGATAATTATTGGCTAGGCTAGCAGGGAAAGCCTCTCTGCTCCTCCCAGTCCACAGCCATGGAATCCTCTTTGCCGACTCGAGTAACTAGGGTGGCATGGTGGCTCAGTGGTTAGCATTGAGTGCCAGGGACCCATGTTCGGTTCCAGCCTTGGGAGGGGTGAAGCAGTCTATCTGAGTGGAGATTGCAGCTTCATCCCATTGTCTCTGTGGGTTTCCACCGGGTCTCTGGTTTCCTCCCACAGCCCACATAAGTGCAGGTGAAGCAGATTGGCCATGCGAAATTACCCGGTAACATCCAGGGTTGTGGGGGTTGGGTATATTTGCCATGATAAAGTCGAGATTACGGGGGGTAGTGTTGGGGAATGGGTCTGGGTGGGCTGCCCTTCAGAGGGTTGGTGAAGTCTTAATGGGCTGAATGGCCTAGAACTTCAATGGGATACACAGTTCCTCAGTTTGATGCCTCATTTGAAAGGTATATCTGACACTGCAGCATTCCTGAGTGTCGAAGCCAAGCTTGTAGGTCTCTGACCAAGTCTCCAGGAAACTGGAACAAGTGAGTCTCTGGGTGTATGGTGTGTTGTTTTGTTGGCACTGCTCTGTTCCCTTTCCCTGTGCCTCCAAATCAGGTTCCCCAACTGAAAGCTCACAATCTTTGCCTCTCCTTCTGTATCTTTGTGATACAAGTTAAAATGTACCTGACAGATTTATATTTCCAAGCGGTGCGCAGATCTACTTCCCATTGCTAGCAAATTCCTCCCTGTAACCGTCCAACTCCATCTCTATCCTCAGCACCACACCACCCCTCCCCACACACACA
>NW_025149855.1:0-1357 GCF_004010195.1 Chiloscyllium plagiosum | reverse complement strand
CACCTCATCCTAGCTTCTAACCTCCAGAAACTCTATCCCCTGACCTGTCCGGACTTGTCCGACCTGCCCAGCTCCTTTTCCACCTATCCACTCCACCCTCTCCTCCCTGACCTATCACCTTCATCTCCTTCCCCACTGACCTATTGTACTCTATGCCACTCTCTCCCACACCCACCCTCCTCTAGCTTATCTCTCCATGCTTCAGGCTCTCTGCCTTTATTCCTGATGAAGGGCTTTTGCCCGAAACGTCGATTTTGCCTGTCCTCGGATGCTGCCTGAATTGCTGTGCTCTTCCAGCACCACTGATCCAGTCTCTGTGGTGCTTAAAGTGATGCAATGTCACCCTCTGCTGGCCTCCCCACGCCACATCTGGTTTCCAGCATCTGCAGTCATTGTTTTTACCATGTTTCTTGACTGAACTGAGGGACAGCTCTCCCAATTTGGCTGTCAGATATTGGTAAGAAAGACTCTGCAGGGTCAACAGTGTTGTGTTTTCCATTGGTCATTTCCAGTGCCTAGGGCAATAGGTCTATCCATTTTCATTCTGTTAGCGCGGATGAAATTATATCAGTCCGAGCCCAGAGTGCGGTTCAACAATCGATAACGTTTATTGATACAGTAACACCGGCGGAGACCAACCAAGGTCCGAGTCTCGGCTGTTCTACTGTTCCCGCACGCTGCTACACATTGTATACCTTTCTTTGTCAGGATGTGAGGATTTTGAGTATGAATGGGATGATAGTTCCCCATCATCGCTGGAGTAGGTGCAAATGGTGGGTTTCCTGCCGTCCCAGGAGAGTTGCAGTGTACACACAATAGGGTGCTAATTGGATTATGTAAACGGGTCCAGGTACTATCTGCTTGTCTCTCTCTGTGAGGGCTGGGGGAGTGTCTGTCCGGTCGGGGCTTAAGGGAAGGGTTTAAGCTGGGACCAGTGTTTCCATCTGCCCTTTCCTTTCATGTCGACACAGGCGCAAGTGTCGCTGGTGAGGATGATTTTGTACGGTCTCAGCCACCGGGGGGCGAAGCCGGGCCGGTCGGGGTCGGCCCTGACCATGACTTTGTCCCCAACGGCAGGAAGGGGTTGGGCGGGCAGATGCGGTTGCAGTTTTGTCTGGTCCCTAATGTCCTGCTGGTCGCGCGCAGTTTGTCTAAGGGCCCACAGCTGCGTGTTCAGCTGCCTGATATAGCGCGTCATCCTGTCCCTCAGGGGGGCCATGTCTTCCCCCCGACTATGACGTTCTCTGGTAGTCGCATGGCCCTCCCCGTCACGAGCTCAAAGGGAATGAGGCCAGTGGAGTGGCCTGGGTTGGCCCTTAGGCGCATCAGTATGCAGGGCAGAACGTCCACCCAGCCC
>NW_025149854.1:0-1357 GCF_004010195.1 Chiloscyllium plagiosum | reverse complement strand
TAGCAGGACGCTGAGGTGCCTTTCCACACCCACCCATTATTCGTGGTGAAATGCTCAAACGTCGACTCTCCTGCTCCTCAGATGTTGCCTGACCTGCTGCGCTTTTCCAGAACCCACACTTTTTGACTCTGATCTGCCGTCCTCACGTTCTCCACATCCCAATGTATCACCATTTAAACAATACACCTCCGTTCTGCCCTTTTTTTTCACAGCAAACGCAATAACTTCACACTGTGGTACTTCAATTGCCATGTGTTTGCCAGTTGAGAGACTGACCAACGTTTCCAGTCTGTCTCCTCCCTGGATGCACTCCCTTTCATTTAAGTTGCAACAAGTTAACAATTGAACCCCAGAATGAAAAAAAAATGGATAAGAGAATGCTGTACTCACAGACGTTTAGACAGAGCAAGGAAGCTACAGCCCGGGGTGACACTCAATCTTCATTCAGAGAGAAAGGAGCAGCAACTTCCCAAGCTCATGACGAACTTCCGCATTCACGCACCATGGCGTAACTCTGATTGGTAGTAGTTCAAGACTCCTTCCGATCGTCCAAGTCTTCCTATTGGTCCATGAAAAAAGGTCTCGGGTCGTTTCAGGGGAAAGCAAGGAGAATGCGTACTATTTTTCTGACACCAGTGACTTGCGCAGTACTTCCTGACACCAAGGAGCATGCGCAATATGCGATATGACGATGCTGGTTTTTAGATTAGATTAGATTACATTAGATTACATACAGTGTGGAAACAGGCCCTTCGGCCCAACAAGTCCACACCGCCCCGCCGAAGCGCAACCCACCCATACCTCTACATTTACCCCTTACCTAACACTACGGGCAATTTAGCATGGCCAATTCACCTGACCTGCACATCTTTGGACTGTGGGAGGAAACCGGAGCACCCGGAGGAAACCCACGCAGACATGGGGAGAACGTGCAAACTCCACACAGTCAGTCGCCTGAGGCGGGAATTGAACCCGGGTCTCTGGCGCTGTGAGGCAGCAGTGCTAACCACTGTGCCACCGTGCCGTGTTACTGATAGATTTTAAGTGTCCAAATGCCAATAGCAGAAAACGAATGGTTGGAACCACATTTTGTCTCCCCCTATGAGTTAACATTTTATTCCTTTTGCACTTTGCCTGGCTGCTCAACTTTCGTAGATCTTTTCCCCAAGTCTAAAACTGGAGGGGCATAGTTTGAGAAAGAAAGGAGGAAAATTTAAAACGAACTTAAGGGGTAACTTTTTCACACAGAGGGTGGTACGTGTTTGGACTGAGCTGCCAGAGGAAATGGTGGACCCGGGTACAATTCCAACATTTAACAGGCGTCAGGACGGATATCTGAACAAAAAGGGTTTCGACG
>NW_025149853.1:0-1357 GCF_004010195.1 Chiloscyllium plagiosum | reverse complement strand
GAGTATTGCATGTGCGTACTTGTACTGGTTGCAGTTATTTGTGGGACTCAGGAGCATTTTAAAAATAAAAACAGAAAGATTTCAACCACTGCCCCATCCCAATCTATCCTACCGTCACTCCTCATTCGGGTAATTCAGACACAATAGTGTTAGGGATGTGCAGGTTAGGTGCATTAGTCAGGGGTAAATGTAGAGCAATAGGGAAATGAGTGTGGGTGGATTACCCTTGGGAGAGTTGATGTGGAGTCTTTGGGCTGAATGGCCTATTCCACACTGTGGGTATTCTTTGATAGGTTGGTAATTTTGCAAACTATGCAGGAAAGTGCAGGCCAGCCGCCCGTAGCAGGCGCGGTGGGGGTTTCTGCTGCCTGCCTCGCCCCGCCCACTGTCTTGGCCCAACCCCTTTGTCTCGCCCCATCTCCCAAACCTTCGGCCTGCCGATCCATTGATGACATCACAACGCAGACCCTCCCTCTAGCTAACTCTTCATCCTGCGAGAAGAGATGGGGGAAAATCTGTTCACTTGGAGCAACTGGATTGAATCCAGCGGGGGATGGGGGGAGGGGCGGGGGGAAATTTGTTCAGTTGTAGCAACTGGACTGAATCCGGCGGGGGGGGGGGGGGGGAAGAGATCTGTTCACCTGTCGCAACTGGATTGAATTCAGGAAGGGACCAAACTATGGTATGTCTCTTAATTACCTGGGTGAGGAGAGACGGAAGAATAGCATCTGAGGGGTGACCTTGTAGACTTACATAAGATTAATTTTTAAGACTAATCCGCAATCTAGTTTTGATCAATATGCCGTATCAGTTGCATGACACTGTGATCTTTTGCTATAAAATCTGTGCCTGATGATCCTGCTCCGCAGCTACCTGATGAAGGAGCAGCGCTTCAAAAGCTTGTGCTTCCAAATAAACCTGTTGGACTTTAACCTGGTGTTGTGTGATTTTTAACTTTATCCACCCCAGGCCAACACCAGCTCCTCCACATCATTTCTCGTGAACCCAGCCCAGACTTCCTGGTGCTGCCAGTAAACATTACAATGGCATGATGCAGTGCCTGCGCTCTTGAAAAATTTACCATTTCTAACGATACTAGCTACTCATTCACTGCTCCTTCTGATACACGACATTGGAAACTTAGTGCAGGAGGCTGAAAGAAGTGAGCAGCTTTAAAACAAAAACCTCTTGGAGCTCAAAACTTTCAATGAGAACCTGAACCCAGCTGTAAGTTCAGGTGACCTCTATTGTGACCCAACTTTGTTACAGCTTCAGATCCCCCCAGGAAAATCACATACAAAAAGTAGTTCTTTTAAAAAAAAACAGCTCAAGGTCAAAGCGCACACACTCCACTACG
>NW_025149852.1:0-1357 GCF_004010195.1 Chiloscyllium plagiosum | reverse complement strand
GAGACTCACCGGCCTATAGTTCCTAGGGTTATCAGAGGGTCAGTGTGGAGGGAGTACAGCATTGTCAGAGGGTCAGTGTGGAGGGAGTGCAGCATTGTCAGTGAGTCAGGGTAGAGGGAGTGCAGCATTGTCAGAGGGTCAGTGTGGAGGGAGTGCAGCATTGTCAGGGGGTCAGTGTGGAAGTAGTGCAGCATTGTCAGAAGGTCAGTGTGGAGGGAGTGCTGTATTGTCAGAGGATCAGTGTGGAGGGTGCAGCATTGTCAGAGGTTCAGTGTGGAGGGAGTGCAGTAATGTCAGAGGATCAGTGTGAAGGGAGTGCAGCATTGTCAGAAGGTCAGTGTGGAGGGAGTACAGCATTGTCATAAGGTCAGTATGGAGGGAGTGCCGCATTGTCAGAGGGTCAGTGTGGAGGGAGGGCAGAATTGTCAGAGGGTCAGTATGGAGGGAGTGCAGCATTGCCAGAAATTCAGTATGGAGGAAGTTCAGCACTGTAAGAGGGTCAGTATGGAGGGGGTACAGCATTGTCAGAGGATCAGTGTGGAGGGAGTGCAGCATTGTCAAGAGGATCAGTGTGGAGGGAGTGCAGAATTGTCAGAGGGTCAGTGTGGAGGGAGTACAGCATTGTCAGAGGATTAGTGTGGAGGGAGTGCTGTATTGTCAGAGGGTCAGTGTGGAGGGAGTGCAGCATTGACAGAGGATCAGTATGGAGGGAGTGCAGCTTTGCCAGAAGTTCAGTATGGAGGAAGTTCAGCCCTGTCAGAGGGTCAGTATGGAGGGTGTACAGCATTGTCAGAGGGTCAGTGTGGAGGGAGTGTAGCAATGTCAAGAGAGTCAGTGTGTAGGGAGTGCAGATTGTCAGGGAGTCAGTGTGGAGGGAGTGCAGCATTGTCAGAGGATCAGTATGGAGGGAACGCAGCAGTGTCAGAGGGTCAGTGTGGAGGGAGTGCAGATTGTCAGGGAGTCAATGTGGAGGGAGTGCAGCATTGTCAGAGGATCAGTGTGGACGGTGAGCAGCATTGTCAGAGGGTCAGTCTGGAGGGAACGCAGCACTGTCAGAGGGTCAGTATGGAGGGTGTACAGCATTGTCTGAGGATCAGTGTGGAGGGAGTGCAGATTGTCAGGGAGTCAGTGTGGAGGGAGTGCAGCATTGTCAGAGGATCAGTGTGGAGGGAGTGTAGCATTGTCAGAGGGTCAGTGTGGAGGGAGTGCAGCATTGTCAGAGTGTCAGTGTGGAGGGAGTGCAGGATTGTCAAGAGGGTCAATGTGGAGTGAGTGCTGCATTGTCAGAGGGTCAGTGTGGAGGGAGTGCAGCATTATCAAGAGTGTCAGTGTGGAGGGAGTGCAGCATTGTCAGAGG
>NW_025149851.1:0-1357 GCF_004010195.1 Chiloscyllium plagiosum | reverse complement strand
ACCTCAAATTCATTAACTCATGCAAAGGTGTTCATATTAGTCATACTGTTATCAAATTCAAGTAGCCACTCTTTGTGTAAGCTGACACAATATTGGTGATCTTCTTGACTACCAGAAAGCATCATAACTGATTTTGGTCGTCTCCTCACACAATACTCAAGTATGTACCTCATGAATCAACAACACAAAGGACTGAGAGCCATTGCTAGTTTTTTCATCTCTAACTTGGGCCTAATCCTGTTGTCATACACCAAGTAACAGCCTTAATGAAATTAGTGTATGCTAATAAATATTTCATTCCCATTAAAGTGTCGACAAAGTTTGAGTTTAATTTTTAAACAAAATGTTGCAGTTATAGAATGATAGAATCCCTACAGTGTGGAAGCAGGCACTTCAGCCCAACAAGTCCACACCAACCCTCCGAAGAGTATCCAACCAAACCCATTCCCCACTACTCTACATTTACTCCTGCCTAATTTATGCACCTAATCTACACATCTCTGAACACTGTGGGCAATTTAGCACGGCCGACTCACATCTTTGGATTGTGGGAGAAAACCAAAGCGCCCGGAGGAAACCCACGCAGACAAGGGGAGAACGTGCAAACGCCACACAAACAGTCAGCCGAGGCTGAAATCAAGCCAGAGCCCCTGGCGCTGTGAGGCAGCTATACTAACCACTGAGCCACCGGAGCAGGAACAATATTTTTTTAAAGGCAAAACCTTTCACTGTAGCAGTGTATAATATTTGAATTTTTATAGGAACAAATCATTTGTCCTAATTGTACGATGTGTTAAATATTTTAAGAGCACTGAATTAAATGACAAACAATATTATGTCTGATTGTCATAAGTGAAATTACTGAAATCAAAACAAAAATAGAAATTGCTGAAATCAAAGTTGCACAGAACTTAAAATTCTATTGTATAAAGGTATAAATATTTTCAAAAATGACAAGGCAAAATCTTTGACTCAATGTTGCAGATGTGATCAAATAAAACTGGTGTATGAATGAAGGTGTTGCTGAAGAAGCATTGACCAGTTCAAACATTCCTGTTTTTCCTTCACTCGAGGAGTTAACTCATGTTGGGGTACAGTTTCCATTGAAGATCTTATCCAAATCTCCACTCTTCATATACAAAATCAGTCAGCAAGCACAAATATAATCAATTAATTACCCACATATCACAACTGATGATGTTAGAAAGTATCAGAGTGTCCATTATTACTATGCAAAGTTGGCAACAACTTTCCGAAGTCCGCACATTCATAGGTTAAATGTGGAAATCCAGAATTTGCTATCAGTTACACACTGCTCCTCCACGGCAGAGTGGTTAGCACTGCTGCCTCACAGCGC
>NW_025149850.1:0-1357 GCF_004010195.1 Chiloscyllium plagiosum | reverse complement strand
AATCCAAGTGTGTGACCTCCGACTTCAGTCCTGACAATTTCTCTTTAATTAATTTCAAAGTACCTCTCACTTCATGTCCGGATATTAACTCAAAGGGAGTGAACTGAGTAGATTCATTTGAGCCATCTCTAATGGCAAACAATATGAATGAGATACCTTCATCCCAATCATTCAGGTAATCCTGACAGCACACTCTTAACATGGTCATCAGGATCTGATGCCACCTTTCCAAAGCTCCCTGAGTTTCAGGATGATATGCACTTGGTTTAATGTGCTGTATGCCTAATCTATCCATGACTTCTTTCAACAGCTGAGCAATAAAATTAGACAATGATCTGACTGAATCTCTCTGGGTAGCTCATACCAAGTGAAGAAAGCTACTAACTCCTCTACCACCCATTTTGTCTTAATGCTCCGCAATGGAATTGCATCTGGAAATCTGAGAGACACACCCATTATGGTTAGCAAGTACTGGTTCCCACTTATAGTTATAGGGAGGGAACCTACACAATCATCATAACCCACGTGAAAGGTTCTTCAAATGTGGGAACTGGCAACAAAGGTGTTGGGTTTACTGCTTTGGCTCACCGACCACTTGGCTTGTACGACACATACGGCAAAAGTTAACAACATCTTTTGCATCCCAGGCCAATACAACTGCTTTTGTACCTTAATCTGAGTCTTCCTTACACTGAGGTGACCTCCTCCTGGTAGTTCATGTGCTCCATGGAACATCTCCTGTCTGTATACTACCAGCAACACTATCTGGTGCAAGTTGAGTGATGTGAGTTTTTAAACTCGTCAGCAGGATAACCTCTCCGAGAGCCTCAAAGGTCCTATCTATCTTTAAAGCACGTACCCATCTGTCAAAGTGACTGATTGATTCTTTCAAACTCAATACAAGTCTGTCTTGGTTCCTTCTTTATATTTCTGAACCACTGTCTATACACTTCTGGTACCAATTCATAAGCACTCAAAATAGTATGTTTGACATCGTCATAATCTCTTGACCCCTCATCTGACAGCACTGCAAATACCTCACTAGCTCTGCCTACCAGCTTATTCCGAACGAGCATTACACAGAGGTTCCCTGACCACTCCCTATGCCGAGCCAAATTATCAAATGAAATAAAAAAGGCTTCAACATCTTACTCATCAAAATGTAGCAGAGCTTTGACGTATTTGTATTTATCACGACCTTCACTCTTCATCTCCTTCCTGTTAACTTGGCTTTCCTGACTAATTCACAACTTCCGAAGTTCGAATTCTCTCTCCCTTTCTCTTTCTCTTTCTTCGCTCTCTCTTTGCTCTGCTAACAACATTCTCTCTCTTTCTTTTTCACTTTCTCTCTCTCTCT
>NW_025149849.1:0-1356 GCF_004010195.1 Chiloscyllium plagiosum | reverse complement strand
GTATCTCTACCCCAGAATCCTTGAAAGCTGAGCCGAGCTGTTATTTCAATTCAAAGACCTTAGTCTTATGATCTAAGTAAGGGAGGGAATACTCAGTGAAATGCAGGACAGCAGCTCTTTTGACCATGTTTGAACCAAGGCTACAATATATTATCGTTGTTTGAGGTAAGAGCAGTTTGTGTGCATTTGCAAATATTATTACATGTTGGTCATTAGACCATACGATGTAAGAGGAGAATCAGGCCGGTCAGGTCACCCAGTCAGCTCTGTTATTTAACCATGAATGATCTGTTTCTCAATCCCAATCTCCCCTCATCCTAAGATATCCTTATCAATCCCATGTAACTCTGTCTTAAACACACTCGATGGCCTGGCCTCCACAGCTCTCTGCGGCAATGATTTCCATAGATTAACCACTCTTTGGTTGAAGAAAGTCATCCTCATCTATGTTCTAAATGTTGTCCCTTCACTCAGGTTCTAGTCTGTCCTACATGTGGAAACAGCTTACACACAGAAGCAGAAATGAAAAGACCACTCACAAATGGAGGTCTGATGTTGGTCTGTGGCTGTGGAAGACAGTCTCCAAGACTGCTCGGAATCAGTGGTCTTGACCATGTTCATGTACTCAGCAGAAAAACCTGGATGACAATGGTACCACCGTCATAGACTTCATTGACGAATGCATACAGGACTGCATGCCAAAAAAGTCAATCCGAGTATTCCCCAATCATGGACCTTGCATGAACCCGGAAATACACTCCCTCCTAAAGACCAGATCGGCAGCATTTAAGGCGGAAGACTCCGACTAATACAGATAATCCAGATATGACCACCAATCACCGATCAGTCTTTCTGGCCTACACGGAATCACAAGGTGAGCACAGAGATGTTGTGTGAACCAGCTGGTGGAGTATTCACTGACATCTTCAAGCTCTCCCTCCAACAAACCGAAATCCCACCTGCTTGAAGAATAGCATGACCATCCCTATACCGAAGAAAGCGCATGCAATGTGCCAACTTGCCTTCCCACCTATTTTTGTCTCATCTGCAAATTAGGCAAAAGGACATTCCCTTTCTTCATTCAAGTTATTCAAAAATAGAGTAGTTGGTGAAAGCGATGACTGCAGATACTGGAGTTCAGAGTCGACCACGTGGTGCTGGAAAAGCACAGCAAGTCAGGAAGCATCCAAGGTGCAGGAGAATCGACGTTTTGGGCAGAATCGACGTTTTGTTCATCTTGGACGATGAAGGATTTCTGACTGAAACGCGATTCTCCTGCTCCAGATGCCGCCTGCCCTGGTGTGCTTTATCAGCACCACACTGCTGATATAAATACAGTATTACATTTTTATATGT
>NW_025149848.1:0-1356 GCF_004010195.1 Chiloscyllium plagiosum | reverse complement strand
CCAGTATCTGCAGTCCTCACTTTCTCCTCGAAGGGGGCAGAAAAGAAAAGTACTCATGGTAGGGGACTCGATAGTTAGGGGAATCGACAGGAGATTTTGTGGTCAGGATCGGGATTCCCGGAAGGTATGTTGCCTCCCTGGTGCCAGGGTCCGGGACATCTTCGATCGGGTGTATAAGGTTCTAAAAGGGGAGGGCGAGCAGCCAGAAATCTTGTTACATATTGGCACTAATGATATAGCCAGGAAAAGGATTGAAGATATAAAAAGTGATTTCAGGGAGTTAGGATGGAAGCTGCAAAGCAGGACGAACAGAGTAGTGTTCTCTAGTTTACTACCTGTGCCACAAGATAGCGAGGCGAGGAACAGGGAGCGGGCGCAGCTTAATACATGGCTGCGCAGCTGGTGTAGGAGGGAGGGCTTCAGATATGTAGATAATTGGGATGCCTTCTGGTGAAGGTGGCACCTGTACAAGAAGGACGGGTTGCATCTGAACTGGAAGGGGACCAATGTCCTGGGTGGAAGGTTTGCTCGAGTAGTTCGAGAGGGTTTAAACGAGTATGGCAGGGGGGTGGGAACCTGAGCTGTATACCGGAGGTGAGAGTTGATGCAGATGAGGCAATAGCAAGAGGTAGACCAGCTAGTGGGAAGTATTTTCCTGGCAAGGAACCAAGGTATCAGTTAAAGTGTGTTTGCTTTAACGCAAGGAGTATCAGGAATAAAAGTGACGAACTTACAGCATGGATCAGTACCTGGTGCTATGATATTGTGGGCATAACAGAGACATGGGTTTCTCAGGGGCAGGAATGGTTGCTGGATATTGCAGGGTTTAGAGCATTTAAAAAGAATAGGAAGGGGGGAAAAAGAGGAGGGGGTGTAGCACTACTAATCAGAGAGGGTATCACAGCTACAGAAGCTTCCATTGTCGAGGAAGATCTGCCTACTGAATCAGTATGGGTGGAAATTAGGAACAGCAAGGGAGCAGTCACCTCTTTAGGGGTTGACTACAGGCCCCCCAATAGCAGCAGGGAGATGGAAGAAAGCATAGGTCAGCAGATTTTGGAAAAGTGTGGACATAGTAGGGTTGTTGTAATGGGTGACTTTAACTTTCCCAATATTGATTGGAATCTCCTTCGAGCAGAAGATTTGAATGGAACTGTTTTTGTAAGGTGTGTTCAGGAGGGTTTCCTAACTCAGTAAATTGACAGGCCGACGAGGAGAGAGGCCATTCGAGACTTAGTGCTTGGAAACGAGCCGGGGCAGGTATCAGATCTTGTGGTGGGAAAGCATTTTGGTGATAGTGACCACAACTGCCTCGCATTCTATATAGCAATGGAGAAGGAGAGGATTAGGCAAAAT
>NW_025149847.1:0-1356 GCF_004010195.1 Chiloscyllium plagiosum | reverse complement strand
TGCACATTCTCGCCGTGTCTGCGTGGAGTTTGCCCATTCTCCCTGTCGATGTGAATTTTGCTCATTCTCCTCGTGTCTGTGTGGCATTTGCACATTCTCCCCATGTCTGTGTGGAGTTTGCACAATCTCCCTGTGCCTGTGTGGAGTTTGTACATTCTCCCTATGTCTGTGTTGAGTTTGCACATTCTCCCTGTGTATGTGTGGAGTTTGCACATTCTCCCTGCGTCTGTGTGGACGATGCACATTCTCCCCGTGTCTGTGTGAAGTTTGCACATTCTCCCTGTGTCTGTGTGGAGTTTGTACATTCTCCCTGTGTCTGTGTTGAGTTTGCACATTCTCCCTGTTTATGTGTGGAGTTTGCACATTCTCACTGTGTCTGTGTGGAAATTGCACATTCTCCCCATGTCTGTGTTGAGTTTGAACATTCTCCCAATGTCTGAGTGGATTTTGCACATTCTCCCCATGTCTATTTGGAGTTTGCACATTCTCCCTGTGTCTGTGTGGAGTTTGCACACTCTCCCCGTATCTGTGTTGAGTTTGCACAATCTCCCCGTGTCTGTGTGGAGTTTGCACATTCTCACCATGTCTGTGTGGATTTTCTACATTCTCCCCATGTCTGTGAGAAGTTTGCAAATTCTCCCCGTGTCTGCGTGGAGTTTGCACATTCTCCCCGTATCTGTGTTGAGTTTGCACAATCTCCCCGTGTCTGTGTGGAGTTTGCACATTCTCACCATGTCTGCGTGGAGTTTGCACATTCTCCCCGTATCTGTGTGGAGTTTGCACATTCTCCCCGTGTCCGTGTGGATTTTGCACATTCTCCCCATGTCTATTTGGAGTTTGCACATTCTCCCTGTGTCTGTGTGGAGTTTGCACACTCTCCCCGTATCTGTGTTGAGTTTTCACAATCTCCCCGTGTCTGTGTGGAGTTTGCACATTCTCCCCGTGTCTGTGTGAAGTTTGCACATTCTCCCCGCTTCTGTGTGGAGTTTGCACATGCGCCTTGTATCTGTGTTGATTTGCACATTCTCGCCGCGTCTGCGTGGAGTTTGCACATTCTCCCTGTCGGTGTGAATTTTGCACATTCTCCCCGTGTCTGTGTGGTATTTGCACATTCTCCCCATGTCTGTGTGGAGTTTGCACAATCTCCCTGTGCCTGTGTGGAGTTTGTACAATCTCCCTATGTCTGTGTTGAGTTTGCACATTCTCCCTGTGTATGTGTGGAGTTTGCACATTCTCCCTGTGTCTGTGTGGACGATGCACATTCTCCCCCTGTCTGCGTGAAATTTGCACGTTCTCCCCGTGTCTGTGTGAAGTTTGCACATTCTCCCAATGTTTGTGTGGAGTTTGCACATTCTC
>NW_025149846.1:0-1356 GCF_004010195.1 Chiloscyllium plagiosum | reverse complement strand
CAAACTCACCTACTCCATTTACTCTCTCCTTCATCTCATACACATAATCCAGGCGTGAGATTTCCGAATTCGGTCCTGTCAATTTATATTTAATTAATTTCAAAGGACCTCTCACTTCGTGTACGAATATTAACTCAAAGGAAGTAAAGTGAGTAGATTTATTTGGAGCATCTCTAATGGCAAACAATTTAATGGGGCACCTTTATCCCAATCATTTGGCCAACCCTGACAGTATGCTGCTAACATAGTCTTCAGCGTCTGATGCTAACTTTATAGGGTCCGTGGGATTCAGGATGGAACGCCCTTGATTTGAAATGCTGTATGCCTAAACTACCCATGACTTCATTACACAGCTGAGCAGTAAAATAAGACCTTTGGTCTGACTGAATCTCGCTGGGCAGTCCACAGCGAGTAAAGAAAGCTACCAACTCCTCCACCTCCCTTTTTGCCTTGACACTCCAATAATGAAATTGCCTCTGGAAATCTGGTAGATACATCCATTATGGTCAGCAAATATTGGTTTCCACTTTTACTTTAGAAAGGGGAGCTACACAATTAATCATAACCCACGTGCAAGGTTCTTCGAATGCAGGAATTGGTAACAAACCTGCTGGTTTTATTACTGCCTGTTACGTACCTGCCATTTGGTATGTATTTCACGTATAACAAAAATTAACAGCGTCCTTATGCATTCCAGGCCACTAGAAATGCTTCTGTACCTTAGCCTGAGTCTTCTGTACACCAAGGTGACCGCCTGCAGTTAGTTTATGAGCTACCCGTAACACTGTGCGTTACTGCTAACATAATCTGGTGCACTTCGGCCCATTTCCCTTCTGCAGTAACCTATCGGGGTCTCCATTTTAATTTTATGATTCTATCTTTTAGTTAATAATATAAGTTCAACAATATATTCTGATTCCTTTTCTCTGCGTGTGCATGTGTATGTGTGTGTGTATATCTGTTGTAAGTCCATTAGCCTTTCTGGACTAAACACCTCTGCCTGATCCTCTGCCTGTTCAGGTTTTACCTGCACCGTTACATCAAACAGGGGGTCAGTTCACTGAGCATCAATTCATTTGTCTTTTCGTTTGTTTTTCCTTCCTGCTGTAACTTATGACAGTGGGAACTTGTTACTATATAGCCTGGAAAAATTCCTGGGTAATTTTCTTTTAACTCACCAATTCCCTCGTCTTCCTTTGGCTTCTCCACCACAAGGGGTACCTCTCCCACCTCGCCTGCTGCTAAATCGTTCCCAAGAACAAACTGTATTCCTGGAACTGACACTCTGTTAGTCACTGTCACTGTTACTTCCCTAATATTGAATTGGCATTCCATCCTGATGTTACACAAGGGAAT
>NW_025149845.1:0-1356 GCF_004010195.1 Chiloscyllium plagiosum | reverse complement strand
AAGACAGACCCAAAAGAACATCTTTTTTTCTCTAAGTTTCTCAACAATACAATAGAAGCAATACCCTCGTCAAAATCAGGAGATAAACAAATTGGTCAATGGCGAACAGAAGTAGTACTGGAGAAAATAATCCTGGAATCTGAAAACCAACGTCTCATTATCAATTGCAGTCATCGTGCATAATCGTACATATGTTGCTGGTTATCTTTCCAAATTCTGTGATGTTGGTATGGCATCAACCCCAGTGAAATATCAGAATGCATTGTAAACGATGATGTAAGTGGACACTTAAAAATAAAATGGTCTGATTGGATGGAGTCAATGCAAATTTATGAAGATAGACATTATTTCACAAACTCTGTTGAGTTTCCTCCTTGGAAGAATTAACTGGCAGAATCTTCGAGGAGACAGTGAGGTCTGCAGATGCTGGAGATCAAAGTTGAAACTTTATTGCTGGAACAGCACAGCAGGTCAGGAATTCCTGAAGAAGGGCCTGTGCCCGAAACGTCGAATCTCCTGTTCCCTGGATGCTGCCTGACCTGCTGTGCTGTTCCAGCAATAAAGTTTCAACTTTGATACATGAATAGGCAAGGAATAGAGGGATACGGACAGCGCAGAGGCAAAAGGTTTTTAGTTTACAAAGGTGTCATGCATCAGCACAGGCTATGTGGGCCAAAGGGCCTGTTTCTGTGGTGTGCTTTGAATTATCAGGTATAAGATGGAATGTAGGTTTGAGGTTAAAATCAGACCAGCCATGATTTGATTGAACAGGGGATCAGACTGGAATGGCAGAGTGACTCCACGGTTCCTTGTTTGTCTGTTTATAAAGAATGACAGCCCATTTATATTGATCAGTAAGAGAATACTGACTCACTGCTTTTAAATTCCAACTCTCTTGAAATAAATGACAACATTACATTTGCTTTCTTAACCATGGACTCAACTTGCAAGTCAATATTTAGAGAATCCTGTACTAGTTCTCCCATATCCCAGTGTACATTGTCAGACAGCCAATCCTCAATCCATGACAGTAGCTCACCTCGAACACCATGGGCCCTCATTACTCAGCAGCCTCTCGTGAGGCACCTTATCAAAGGCATTTTGGAAGTCTCTGTAAATAACATCTACTGGGTTTCCCTGGTCTAAACTACTTGTTACCTCTTCAAAGAATTCTAACAGGTTTGTCAGGCATGACCTCCCTTTACTAAATCCGTGCTCACTTGTTCTAATTCGACCCTGCACTTCCAAGAATTTAGAAATCTCATCCTTAACGATGGATTCTAGAATTTTACCTACAACCAAGGTTAGGCTAATCAGCCTTAATTTCCATCTTTTGTCTTGATCCTTTCTTGAACA
>NW_025149844.1:0-1356 GCF_004010195.1 Chiloscyllium plagiosum | reverse complement strand
TCTCTGTCACCCCCTCCAGCCCCTCCCCCTGTCTCTGTCTCTGTCTCTGTATCTTGCTCCTTTATTGAATTGAATTGAATTGAATTGAATTTATTGTCCCGTGTACCGAGGCACAGAGAAAGGCTTTGTCTTGTGAGCAATCCAGGCAGCTCTCAGAGTTAGGGTAACATCGATAATAAATAATAGGTAAACAGCGGCAAAAACAAGACACAGGTACAGGCGAATGTTAACAGTGTGTGAGTCCATTCAGTATTCTAACAACAGCAGGGTAGAAACTGTTGTGAAACCGGCTGGTGCGTGTGTTCAGGCTTCTGTACCTTCTCCCCGATGGGAGAGGTTGTAGAAAAACACTGTTCGGGTGGGATTTCTGACTTCCGTTGAGTGTGGTCTCTTCCACACTGCCTGTGGTCACATGTCCATAATAGACGATAGGGACAGGAGTAGGCCATTCGGCCCTTCGAGCTGGTTGTGTGGCTCAGTGTCAAACTGTCTGTGAGGTGCCCATTGGGCTGCTTTGCAATGTTACCGGTGCTACGGCAATGCACACCGCTTCCACGAAAGGGCTTTCAGGATGAGTTGACCAGGAGCAGCAGACGATAAGGAACGAGACTGGGATCCACGCCGTCTATTGACGAGATAATCGTCCGTGTCGTCTCGCCGTTTCCTGGGAATGTTCCACACTGACGTTCCACCTCCTCTCGCTGACAGAATCTGACGGAGTGAGGGGGGAACCAACGGGGAGATATAGGAACAGGAGGCCATTGGGCCCATCCAGCCCTGCTACTCCATTCAGTGTGTCCGGGAGGTATAGGAACAGGAGGCCATTGGGCCCATCCAGCCCTGCTACTCCATTCAGCGTGTCCGTGAGGTATAGGAACAGGAGGAGGACATTGGGCCCATCCAGCCCTGCTACTCCATTCAAACAGCTCATGGGTGATCTGTCACCTCTGACCGCCTCTCCACGGGGTCCATTGGGGGCACATGGTTGCGCTGGTTACTGCCGGGACCTTCCTTTTGTCTCAGCCAACCAGGGAGTGGGATGCCAAATCCACCACTTACCCCCACCCCAAAGGACCCCCGCCCCCTCCCGCCCCGGCACTGTCGTTGTCACTTCCATGTTTTCAGGGTAAGTCCACTCCTTTGCCGACCTCTGACCCCCGACCTGTGACACATGACCTGTGATGGAATCCAATGGAGAGACAGTCACCAATCTGAGCCCGACTTGGAATGACCCAAATCCTGGCCCCCCCCCCCTTCCCCTTCGTCCCGGGGGGGGGAATTTGGGGTGGGGGAGAATCGCAAGGGGCAGAGAAGTGGGGGAAGAGGAGGGTGCCATGGTGTGGGGGAGGGGAGAGG
>NW_025149843.1:0-1356 GCF_004010195.1 Chiloscyllium plagiosum | reverse complement strand
ACCAAGGGTAGGGCTGCTCTGTATTACTCAACAAAACAGGCAGTGTGACTGGCCTTTGTCTAACTGTATCGTTCTATAATTTGATGCTAACTGAAGTTTGAACATAAGTGAACATAAATTTAACTACATCCTTTTAAGACAATTGATTCCAGTGGTGGGGCTGTTGAAATGAAGGTCTGTTGCTTGCCAGTAGGTGGCAGTGTAACACAGACACTGTTGCCATTTAGCCCATACTTTTATTTCTCTATTCGGAATAATCTGTGATTCATTTGGTTGAAGATCAGACAATGACTATCATTTCCTGAATGTATACATCTGAAGTAATCGGAATATAACACTGTGAATCCCAATTCACTTAGAAATTCGCTTTCAAAATCCCAACTGAGTCTCCTTTCAAAATGATGTGGAAGAGCCAGTGTTGGACTGGGTGGACAAAGTTAAAAATCACACAACGCCAGGTTATAGTCCAACAGGTTTACTTGGAAGCACAAGCTTTCGGAACACTGCTCCTTTGTCAGGTAGCTTTTAGAGAAGGATTATAGGACACAGAATTTATAGCAAAAGATCATAGTACCGTACAAGTGATGTGATATATTGAACAAACCTAAATTGCTGTTAAGTCTTTCATCTTTTAAAAGGGTTGCAGATTTTGATTCATTAATATGTAAATCCCAGAACTTCTTTAAAGTCACATTCCCGAGATAACCAACTCCTTTCACCACAGCATTCCTGCACTGACCAATTAGCCCAACAAAGCCCACCTTCTGTTTTGATGACTTAAAGGCCTAACTCGCTCTCAGGCTTCTCTATCACAGTAGCACTGTATTTTTTTTTATCATTCTCTAGTTTCTCCTCTCTCCCCTCATGACATCTCAGTGCTTACCTTGTCCATGAGGCCCATCTGCTGTTCCCTTGACCCTATTCCCACTAAAACAATCTAGCATCCCTCTCTGGCTTCCACATCAGCTCACCTCCACAAAGTCCCATCCTTCCTATTTGTGACCTCAGAAACACCTGTCCCATCTCCACTCCTCCTTCCTTTCCTTGAACAGGTTGAATCTCCCAAATCCATGTACAACTTGCCTGAAGTTTTCTTTATTATTCATTCGTTAGGTGTGGGTGTTGCTCAGTAGGCCAGCATTTATTGCTCATTCTAATTGCCCAGAGGGCAGTTGTTGTGGGTCTGGAGACACATATAAGCCATACTGGCTAAGGATGGTAGACTTCCTTCCCTAAAGGACAATAGTCAATCAGATGGGTAATTTTAAACTCAATCATGGTTATATTAGGCCAAACTGTAAGTGAGGCAGGTAGGGGAACCTGCGTTCAGGAGTGCAGGAGCCTCAGCCCTTGACC
>NW_025149842.1:0-1356 GCF_004010195.1 Chiloscyllium plagiosum | reverse complement strand
GTCATCATCCAGGCCTGACATAACTCCCACTGTGCTGCAACCATCATGGCCGGACGTACCTCCCACTGTACAGTAACCATCACGGCCTGACATACCTCCCACTCTACAGTAACCGTCACGGCCCGACATACCTCCCACTGTACAGTCACCATCCCGGCCTGACATAACTCCCACTGTACTGCAACTATCATGGCCGGACATAACTCACACTGTACAGTAACCATCACGGCCCTGTCATACCTCCCACTGTGCAGTAACCGTCACGGCCCAACATACCTTCCATTCTACAGTAACCATCACGGCCCCGACATACGTCCCACTGTACAGTAACCATCATGGCCTGACATACCTCCCACTGTACAGTAACCATTACACCACGACATACCTCCCACTGTACAGAAAACATCACGGCTCGACATACCTCCCACTGTACAGCAAACATCACGGCCTGACATCACTCCCACTGTGCAGTAACCGTGACACACCGACATGCCTCCCACTGCACAGTAACCATCCCGGTCCGACATACCTCACACTGTACAGTAATCATCACAGCCCGACATTCCTGCCACTGTACAGTAACCATCACGGCCCGAATGCCACCCACTGTACAGTAACCAACACGGCCTGACATACCTCCCACTGTAAAGTAACCATCACGGCCCGACATACCTCCCACTGTACAGTAACCCTCATAGCCTGACATACCTCCCACTGTACAGGAACCGTCACACACCGACATGCCTCCCGCTGTACAGTAACCTTATCGGCCTGACATACCTCCCACTGTACAGTAACCGTCACACACCGACATACCTCCCACTGTACAGTAACCATCACACCCAACATACCTCCCACTGTACAGTAAACAACACACCCGACATACCTCCCACTGTACAGGAACTGTCACGACCCGACATGTCTCCCACTGTTGAGTAAGCATCACGGCCCTACATACCTCACACTGTACAATAACCATCACGGCCCGACATATCTCCCACTGTACAGTTACCGTCACGGCCCGACATACCTCCCACTGTCCAGAAACCGTCACGGCCCGACATACCTGCCACTCTACAGGAAACATCACGGCCGACATACCTCTCACTCAACAGTAACCGTCACGGCCCGACATACCTACGACAGTACAGTAGCCATCACGACCTGAGATACCTCTCACTGTACAGGAACCGTCACGGCCCGGCATGCCTCGAACTGTACAGTAACCGTCACGGCCTGACATACATGCCACTGTACAGTAACCATCACGGATCCGACATACGTCCCACTGTACAGTAACCATCATGGCCTGACATACCTCACACTGTACAGTAACCATTACACCCCGACATACCT
>NW_025149841.1:0-1356 GCF_004010195.1 Chiloscyllium plagiosum | reverse complement strand
TATTTCCGGCCAAGTGTAGCATCAAGGAGCCCGGGCAAAACTGGAATTAATGGGTATCAGGGATCAAACTCCTCAGTGGTCAGTGTTATGTCTGACACATCGGAAAAATGGCCGTGCTTGTTGGAAGTCAGTCAATTCAGATCCAGGCTATTTCTGCTGGAGTTTCTATACCCAACCACCTTTTGCTGCTTCATCAATGACCTTCTACATCATAAGGTGAGAAATGGGCATGTTCGATATGATTGTACAATGTTTAGCACCATTCACGACTCCTCAGACACTGAAGCTGTCTGTGTCGGAAAAAAGCTTACCTTATGAATCTGCAGCCTCAATGTTTCAGCATGTGCAGAGAGAGTGAAAACCGGGGGCTGTTGGGACATTAAATAAATCCTATAAAAAGCTTACCTCATGAACAGACGGAGAATACACTGTCCAGGAGCGAACATGGGACGGCTGAGTAAGTGAGGTTATATATTTGGGTGGTTGCTTGACCCAAAACACGACTTAGGCAGTGTCTCCCACCCATCCTCCTCCTCGAACAAAACAATGTTATGTGCACCGATTTGGTAAGGTTACTAGTTTTATTTTCAGTAGTCTCTTTTAGAATTCAGAACAGTGGGAATGGAGGTAAGGGCAGTTGAATGTTCGTCCTGTAGCATGTGGGAGGCAATGCTCACTATTAGTGTCCCTGCTGACTTCATCTGTTGGAAGTGCACCAACTCCAGCTGCTCAGAAACCGTGTTAGAGAACGGGAGCAGGAGCTGGATGAACTTCGGATCATTCGGGAGGTTGAGGTGGTTATTGATAGGAGTTACAGGGAAGTAGTCACACCTCAGATACAGGAAAATGGGAAATGAATTACAGTCAGGGGCTGGAAAGGGAACAAGCAGACAGTGCAGAAATCTCCTGTGGCCGTTTCCTCTCAATAATAATTATACCATTTTGATTACTACTGGGGGTTTCAACTTACACCGGATAAGCCATAGGGCACAATTCTGTCAAACAGACTCTGTCCCTGTTGCTCAGAAGGGAAGAGGGAAGAGGAGCAAAGCATTAGTCATCGGGGACTCCATATTTTGGGGTACAGACAGGAGGTTTTATGGGAACGAGAGAGACTCATGGTTGGTATGTTGCCTCCCAAGTGCCAGAGTTCGTGATGTCTCGGATCATGTTCTTGGGATCCTAAAGGGGGAGGGGGGTCAGCTCCAAGTCATAGTCACAGAGGCACCAACGGCATGTGTAGAAAAAGGGAAGGGGATGTAAGGCAGAAATTTAAGAAGCTAGCATGAAAACTTGGAGCAAGAATAAGCAGAGTTGTTATCTCTGGTTTGTTACCCATGCCATGTGCAAGCAAGG
>NW_025149840.1:0-1356 GCF_004010195.1 Chiloscyllium plagiosum | reverse complement strand
TTCCCAGGGATTAGGGAGTCCAAAACTAGAAGGGATAAATTTAAGATTAGAGGCGAATGGTTTACAAAGGGACTGAAGGGACAGCATCTTCACACACACGGTGATGTGTGTATGGAATGAACTGAGAGAGAAAGTAAAGGAGACAAATACAATTACAACATTGAAAAGGTATCTGGATGGGAATATGAATAGTAAGGGTGTAGACGTATATGGGTCAAATGTTGGAAAAGGGAATGGATTTATTTAGATCATCTGGTCAGCCTGGACGAGTTGGGGACCGAAGAGTCTGTTCCTATACTGTACACCTTTATGACTTGAAAAGAGTGCATATTACAGAAGGGGTGGTGCTGGAGGCTTTAAAACACAAAGGTATGGAAAGCCCTAGTGCCTGATTAATTGTATCACAGTACACTGTGGGATGCTAGGGAAGAAATTGCGGAGCCCCTAGCAAAGGTATGTGTACTACTGACAGCCATGTGTGATGGGCTGGAAGGCTGGAGGGTGATGGGCTGGAGTGAAGAATGTTTCCTGAGATTGCAAAGGGATCTTGACGAAATGGGTGAATGAACTGAAAAACTGGAGATGGAATTCAATATGAATAAATGCGAGGTAATACATTTTGTAAAACAAACAAGGGTACAGCTTATACAATTAATGTAAGGGATTTGATTCGTGTTGTAGAGCAGAGGGACCTACGTTTCAGCTGCATAATTCTTGAAGTTTGCATCAAAGGATGGATAAGTCAGTGCTTGGCATGCCTGACTATTGCTCAGTGCATTGAGTGGAGGATTTGGGACATCATGTTGAGATTGTAGAGACATTGGTGAGGCCTCTTCTGCAATACTCTGTCCAGTTCTGGTCGCCCTATTATATGGACAATATTATTAAGCTTCAGGGGGGTTCAAAAGAGAGTTACTTAGGATGAAGCTGGGTATGGAAGGCTTGAGTTCTGAAAAATGGCTGGATAGGCTGAATCTTTTTTTCACTGGAGCCTGGAGGTTGAGACATGATAATGTAAAGGTTTAAGAAGAAAATGAGGCATATACATCGATTTAATTGTAGTTGCCTTTTCCCCATGAGGGGGAAGTCTCAAGAGAACAGGCAACATTTTTAAGATTAGAGGAGATAGATGTTCAAAAAAAGGCATGGTGGCAAATTGTTACACGGCAGGTGGTTTGAGTGTGGAATGAACTTCCTGAGAAAGGGGTTGATGTGGGTACAATTACAACATTTAAAATACATTTGGATAAACAGGTGAATACGGAAGAGTTGTAGTGATATGGGCCAGCAACAGGCAGGAACAATCTGGGAAGATTTTACTTGTAGATTATAATGGGTTTCAACTGAAGGGTCAGT
>NW_025149839.1:0-1356 GCF_004010195.1 Chiloscyllium plagiosum | reverse complement strand
ATGCGCTGCCTGTGGGAGTGGTAGAGTGAGAATTATTGGTGACTTTTAAGCGGCAATTGGATAGGTACATGGATGGGTGCTTAAGCTAGGACAAATGTTCGGCACAACATGGTGTGCCGAAGGGCCTGTTCTGTGCTGTATTTTTCTATGTTCTATGTTCTAAATCAGTTTGACAGAACGTTACCAGTGATGTCGACATTTTGGGAGATGATGGATATGTCACCCAGTCCTGCCTGGAAAGTTCCAGATCATAGAAGCTGAATGAAACAGTGACACTAACAGCCACTGGCAGCACCACCCTCCCCCGGGTGTGAAGCTGCAGGTCGTGTTGAAGGAGGTGACACCGCTCTGTGACCAGCTCCTTGTTCAGTCAGGGCCCCTTCACACTCTGCTCCTTGGTTACGTGGAGCTTGGGAAGCTGTTCCTGGAAAGTGCGCGATGGATGGAGCAGATCCCTTTCCCCACACACACTCACTCTGTGATTTCAGAGCTTCCCCTCTCTGCAGCCTCTGCTCCATTTATTGTCCATGTTACAGACCCAGATGCTGTAAATACAGTCCCCAGGCTCCATCCAGATTTGGGTCAGCAATTCATCAGGTCTCCCTGAATGTGTGAGGCAGCTCACAGCCCAACCTCCAGCAAACCATCCCCAGCCTCTCCACTAACATTTCAATAACAGGAGTCAGTCAGAAGATTCTGAGCTACGAGAGTTAGGGATCAGACGAGAACCCAATATGGCCTCCCCTCTGGTCGGACAATCTACATACTGAGTTAAAAAAAGCTTCCTGGACACACTGCACAAACACCGCCCCATCCAATCTACTTGATCAAAGAGTTTCCAATCAATATTTGGAAAGTTGAAGTCGCCCATGACTACTACCCTGTGGCTTCTGCACCTTTCCAAAATCTGTTTCCCAATCTGTTTCTCCACATTTCTGCTCCTATTGGGGACCTATAGTAAACACCCAACAAAGTGACTGCACCTTTCCTATTTCTGGCTTCAGCCCATACTACATCCAAAGGCAGATCCCCCTCAAACTTCCTTTCTGCAGCAGTTATATCATTTCTGATTAGCAATGCCACCCCCTCCTTTTTTTACCACCCTCCCTAATCTTACTGAAACATCTGTAACCAGGAACCTCTAACAACCATTCCTGACCCTCTTCTATCCATGTTTCCGTGATGGCCAAAACCTCGTAGTCCAAGGTACCGATCCACGCCTTAGGTTCACCCACCTTATTTCTGATACTCCTTGCGTTGAAGTATACGCACTTGAGCCCATCTCTGCGTCTGCAAATATTCCCTGTCAGTGCTACCTTCTCCCCAGCCTCCCTACATTCTTGGACATCCTGACAA
>NW_025149838.1:0-1356 GCF_004010195.1 Chiloscyllium plagiosum | reverse complement strand
CCTCTCTCTACAAGAATCTCAGGGAGTCTGATTCGGGATAGTCAACATGGCTTTGTGCGTGGGAAATTCGGTCTCACAAACGTGATTGAGTTCTTTGAAGAAGTAACAAAGAGGATTGATGAGGGCAGTGAAGTAGATGTGATCTCTATGAACTTCAGTAAGGCATTCGACAAGGTTCCCCATGGGAGACTGATTAGTAAGGTTAGATCTTAGTAAGGTTAGTAAGATTAGTAAGATTGTGGGCGGCACGGTGGCACAGTGGTTAGCACTGCTGCCTCACAGCGCCAGACACCCGGGTTCAATTCCCGACTCAGGCGACTGACTGTGTGGAGTTTGCACATTCTCCCTGTGTCTGCATGGGTTTCCTCCGGGTGCTCCGGTTTCCTCCCACAGTCCAAAGATGTGCAGGTCAGGTGAATTGGCCATGCTAAATTGCCCGTAGTGTTATGTAAAGGAGTAAACGTAGGGGAATGGGTGGGTTACACTTTGGCGGGTCGGTGTGGACTTGTTGGGCCGAAGGGCCTGTTTCCACATTGTAAGTAATCTAATCTAATCTTATGGAATACAGGGAGAACTAGCCATTTGGATACAAACTGGCTCAAAGGTAGAAGACAGAGGGTGGTGGTGGAGGGTTGCTTTTCAGACTGGAGGCCTGTGACCAGTGGAGTGCCAAAAGGATCGGTGCTGGGTCCTCTACTTTTTGTCATTTACATAAATGATTTGGATGCGAGTATAAGACGTACAGTTTGTAAACTGTTTGCAGATGACACCAAAATTGGAGGTGTAGTGGACAGCAAAGAGGGTTACCTCAGATTACAACAGGATCTTGACCAAATGGACCAATGGGCTGAGAAGTGGCAGATGGAGTTTAATTCAGATAAATGCGAGGTGCTACATTTTGGGAAAGCAAATTTTAGCAGGACTTATATACTTAGTGGTAAGGTCCTAGGGAGTGTTGCTGAACAAAGGGACCTTGGAGTGCAGGTTCATAGCTCCTTGAAAGTGGAATCGCAGGTTGATAGGATAGTGAGGCATTTGGTATGCTTTCCTTTATTGGTCAGAAGTTGGGAGGTCACGTTGCGGATGTACAGGACATTGGTTAGGCCACTGTTGGAATAGTGCGTGCATTTCTGGTCTCCTTCCTATCAGAAAGATGTTGTGAAATTTGAAAGGGTTCAGAAAAGATTTACAAGGATGTTGCCAGGCTTGGAGGATTTGAGCTATAGGGAGAGGCAGAACAGGCTGGGACTGTTTTCCCTGGAGTGTCGGAGGCTGGGGGTGACCTTACAGAGGTTTACAAAATTATGAGGGGCATGGATAGGCTAAATAGACAAAGTCTTTTCCCTAGGGTTGAGG
>NW_025149837.1:0-1356 GCF_004010195.1 Chiloscyllium plagiosum | reverse complement strand
AGTTCTTACTTTCTCATTCCCTTACCATGGACATAACTGTCTTTATGTTTTCCTTAACGTCTTTCCTGATTTCGACTGCTCCCAAGGCCAGGTTGTATGTTTCCAAACTTTAGCAAAGACAAGCTGTCTCCTCTACTGCCGAATTGAAAAAAGTGTTTGCAAAGTTCAGAAAAGTATTAACTTTCACAAAGCATTCTCCTTCAAATTTCACAGTAAATTTTAATTCTGTCAGTTTTCCATTACAGACACTAATTACAAGGGTGCAATTATGAATCATTGTCTTAAAACTTACATATCTAAAGAAGAATCTTCTTGCAAACAGAAACGCTGCACACAGTCTCATACATACAAACAAATATGGCTCTTATGAACTGAGGAAATGGGCAATCAATTTGTGGGAGGCACGGTGGCACAGTGGTTAGCACTGCTGCCTCACAGCGCCAGAGACCCGGGTTCAATTCCCAACTCAGGCGTCTGACTGTGTGGAGTTTGCACATTCTCCCCGTGTCTGCGTGGGTTTGCTCCGGTTTCCTCCCACAATCACAAAGATGTGCGAGTTAGGTGAATTGGTCATGCTAAATTGCCCGTAGTGTTATGTTAAAAGGGGTATGGGTGGGTTGACTTCGGCGGGTCGGTATGGACTTGTTGGACCGAAGGGCCTGTTTCCACACTGTAAGTAATCTAATCTAAAATTCAATGGTCTCAGTTTACAGGATTAGATGATTGCTTCGCGACCTTCCCTGTCTTGATGATTTCTGTTTACTGGTTTACAAGGGGCACAAGAAGTCTAGTACAGATATTGAAGGTCTCTGCTTTCGTCATTGAAACTCACAACTCAGAGAAACTGATGCTGGGAAGATATTTTTTCTTTCATTGCCAAGTTGACATTTACGACAGGAAAAGCTTGAACTCCGAAGATGCCGGAAATCTGATTGTTTCTGTGGAGCCTCTTCAGATGACCAATCTGTTAAATTGTATTAGGACTATTGAAATAATAGTTCGCAATTGAAGACAGTTGTGACAGACAACGAGTCCACAGAAAAACCGACCATTGTCACCAACGAAATCTCTAATTTTAATCAATTTTCCGGCTCCAGTTGATCTGCAAACTGCACCTCCACTAGTCCGAAAGAGCAGCTGTAGAGGCAATGTTTCCAGTGAGCAACAGATTAATTGTCTTCAAAGCATCAAATAATCCACCAGCAATCATGTATATTAAAACGGTTGTGCACCCTCAATGATCCTATGCAGAGGATTCAATTCTCTGTTCTTCCTTGTAATAAACATTTTGATTATTTCGATTTTCTTCTCTGGGAAATTACAACCTTTCGTCATTGTCACTTTCTACCTTACGGC
>NW_025149836.1:0-1356 GCF_004010195.1 Chiloscyllium plagiosum | reverse complement strand
GATCAGTGGCGCTGGAAAAGCACAGTCAGGCAGCCTACTAGGAGCAGGAGCATTGTCGTTTCGGGAACAACCCTTCATCGGGAATGAGGTTTCTGGGTCAAGGTAGCTGAGAGATAAATGAGAAGGGAGTGTGGCAGGAGGCAGGTAGCTAGGAATGCGAAAGATAGATGAAGGTGGTGTTGAAAGTGATAGGTGATGAAAGGAGACAGAACGCCTCATCTACTGCATCCTTTAAACTCGGTGTGGTCTTCTCTACATTGGCGAGACATACGTGGATCATTTAAGAGAACATCGCTGTAACAGCCATATTGACCAACTCCACCACCTTGTGGCTGAACATTTTAACTCTCCTTTCCACTCTGCCAAGGACATGAGAGTCCTGGGCCTCCTCCATCGCCAAACCCTAACCACCCGAAGCATGGATGAAGAAAGGTTCCTCTTCTGCCTTGGGATCGTCCAACCACAGGGGATTAATGTAGATTTCACCAGTTTCCCCATTTCCCCTCACTCCACCTTATCCCAGTCCAATATTCCAACTCAGCGCACTCCCCCTTTTGAACGTTCCTATGTGTTCATCTTCCTTCCCATCAATCTGGTCCACCCTCCTCTCCAACCTAAACCTTTCAGCCTCACCTTTAACTATCTATTAGGTAAAAGGAAGTAGCTTAGAAAAATGCCAAGTGTTGTAGTAAGCCAGTGGATTCGGAGAAATGTAGGACCCAGCAACGGATGGCCAAGAAACTGAGAAGGAAATCAAAACGCGAAACAGCATGCAAACAAAAGAAAACCATAAAAACTGCTAAAGAAAAACATAAAGACTGCTACAAAAAACGACTGCTTAAAAAGAATACATCAGAAAATGAAACAAAAGTAAAAACAAGGTCAAATGTGGAACAGTAGGTGTGCGGACAGAGTAATTTATTGAAGAGAATAGAGAAATCACAGGGGAAAGAAACAGTTTCTTTGTGTCTATCTTCAAGGCAGAATATCCAGACATTTCCCCAGAAATACCAAGTGACCATGGGACTTCTGTAAGTAAAGTCTAAGATCATTCTTATTAATGTTGAGGCCATCTTTTAAAAGGAAGCGAGATTGAGTTTTTGTAAATCTAACAGATCAGATGTACTTCATACAAGAATTTCAGAGGAAGCAGCAATAGACGTATTGATTGCATCTCAGATTTTCATGTTATTTTCCAATACATTCCGGAAAGATATTTAGCCAATCTGGATATGGCAAAAGTTATTAATATTATCCAACAGTTTAAGAAAGGATGAAATGGAGAGTGGTGAACACAGATCAGTTAACTTGTAATCCGTGGTGGGGTGTCTCTTGGGCTGAATTACAAAGAACGTG
>NW_025149835.1:0-1356 GCF_004010195.1 Chiloscyllium plagiosum | reverse complement strand
TGTACTCCAGGAATGGGATACACTGTGTATACTCAAGGAAGGGGAGACACTGCATATACTCCAGGAATGGGATACACTGTGTATACTCTAGGAGTGGGATACACTGTGTCTACTCCAGGAATGGGATACACTGCGTATACTCCAGGAAGGGCATTCACTGCGTATACCCCAGGAGCGGGATACACTATGCATACTCCAGGAATGGGGATACACTGCATATACTCCAGGAATGGGATACACTGTGTATACTCCAGGAGTGGGATACACTGTGTCTACTCCAGGAATGGGATACACTGCATATATTCCAGGAAGGGCATTCACTGCGTATACCCCAGGAGTGGGATACACTATGCATACTCCAGGAATGGGGATACACTGCATATACTCCAGGAATGATATATACTGTGTATGCTCCAGGAGTGGGATACACTGTGTATACTCCAGGAATGGGAGACACTGCATATACTCCAGGAATGGGATACACTGCGTATACTCCAGGAATGGGATACGCTGTGTATACTCCAGGAGGGGGATACACTGTGTATACTCCAGGAGTGGGATACACTGTGTCTACTCCAGGAATGGGATACACTGTGTAAACTCCAGGAATGGGATACACTCTGTATACCCCAGGAGCGGGATTCACTCTGTATACTCTAGGAATGGGATACATTGCATATACCCCAGGAATGGGATACCCTGCGTATACACCCAGGAGCGGGATACACTGTGTATACTCCAGGAATGGGATATACTACGTATACTCCAGGATTTGGATACACTATGTCTACTGGAGGAATGGGATACACTGTGTATATGCCAGGAGTGGGACACACTGTGTATACTCCAGGAGTGGGATGCACTGTGTATACTCCAGTAATGGGGATACACTGCATATACTCCAGGTGTGGGATACACTGTGTGTACTCCAGGAATGGGATACACTGTGTATACTCAAGGAAGGAGAGACACTGCATATACTCCAGGCAGGGCATACACTGCATATACTCCAATAGCGGGATACACTGTGCATACGCCAGGAATGGGGATACACTGTGTATACTCCAGGAATGGGATATACTGCGTATACTCCAGGAGTTGGATACACGGTACATACTCCAGGAGTTGGATACACGGTGCATACTCCAGGAATGGGATACACTGCGTATACTCCAGGAATGGGATACGCTGTGTATACTCAAGGAAGGAGAGACACTGCATATACTCCAGGCAGGGCATACACTGCATATACTCCAGTAGCGGGATACACTGTGCATACGCCAGGAATGGGGATACACTGCGTATACTCCAGGAATGGGATATACTGTGTATACTCCAGTAGGGGGATACACAGTG
>NW_025149834.1:0-1356 GCF_004010195.1 Chiloscyllium plagiosum | reverse complement strand
GGACAGTGTGCTGTGTCCAGGTATACACACCCATCTGTATCTAGGACAGTGTGCTGTGTCCAGGTATACACACTCAACTGTATCTAGGACAGTGTGCTGTGTCCAGGTATACACACTCAGCTGTATCTAGGACAGTGTGCTGTGTCCAGGTATACACACTTAGTTGTATTTAGGACAGTGTGCTGTGTCCAGGTATACATACTCAGCTGTATTTAGGACAGTGCGCTGTGCCCAGGTATACACACTCAGCTGTATCTAGGACAGTGTGCTGTGTTCAGGTATACACACTCAGCTGTATCTAGGACAGTGTGCTATGTCCAGGTATACACACTCAGCTGTATCTAGGACTGTGTGCTGTGTCCAGGTATACACACTCAGCTGTATCTAGGAGTGTGTGCTGTGTTCAGGTATACACACTCAGCTGTATCTAGGACAGTAAGCTGTGTCCAGGTAGACACACTCAGCTGTATCTAGGACAGTAAGCTGTGTCCAGGTATACACTCTCAGCTGTATCTAGGACAGTTTGCTGTGCCCCGGTGTACACATTCAGCTGTATCTAGGACAGTGTGCTGTGTCCAGGTATACACAGTCAGCTGTATCTAGGACAGTGTGCTGTGTTCAGGTATACAAATTCAGCTGTATCCAGGACAGTGTGCTGTGTCCAGGTGTACACACTCAGCTGTATCTAGGACAGTGTGCATTGTCCAGGTATACACACTCAGCTGCATTTAGGACAGTGTGCAGTGCCCAGGTATACACATTCAGCTGTATCTAGGACAGTGTGCTGTGTCCAGGTATACACACTCAGCTGTATCTGGGACAGTGTAATGTGCCCAGGTAGACACACTCAGCTGTATCTAGGATAGTGTGCTGTGTCCAGGTATACACACTCAGCTGTATCTCGCTGAGTGTGCTGTGTACAGGTACATACAGTGAGCTGTATCTGGGCCATTGTGGTGTGTACAGGTATACACACTCAGCTGTATCTAGGACAGTGTGCTGCGTCCAGGTACATACAGTGAGTGGTATCTAGGACAGTGTGCCGTGTCCAGATATACACATTCAGCTGTATCTAGGACAGTGTGCCATGTCCTGATATACACACCCAGCAGTATCTAGGACAGTGTGCTGTGTCCAAGTATACACACTCAGCTGTTTCTAGGTCAGTGTGCTGCGTCCAGGTATACACACTCAGCTGTACCTAGGACAGTGTGCTGTGTCCAGGTATACACACTCAGCTGTATCTAGGACAGTGTGCATTGTCCAGGTATACACACTCAGCTGTATTTAGGACAGTGTGCTGTGCCCAGGATACACATTCAACTGTATCTAGGACAGTGTGCTGTGTCCAGGTAT
>NW_025149833.1:0-1356 GCF_004010195.1 Chiloscyllium plagiosum | reverse complement strand
GTATGGACCCCTTCCTAATGAAAGATAGTAAACTTGTAAAGTACTTCTCTCAAGAATTTAAAACTTTTTTAGAAATTAATTCAGGTACAGCTAGCAATCCATCAATGATGTGGAGACCATCAAAGCTTACGGCACGGTGGCACAGTGGTTAGCACTGCTGCCTCACAGCGCCAGAGACCCGGGATCAATTCCCGCCTCAGGCGAATGACTGTGTGGAGTTTGCACGTTCTCCCCGTGTCTGCGTGGGTTTCCTCCGGGTGCTCCGGTTTCCTTCCACAGTCCAAACATGTGCAGGTTAGGTGAATTGGCCATGCTAAATTGCTCCTAGTGTTAGGTAAGGGGTACATGTAGGGGTATGGGTGGGTTGCACTTCGGCCATGCAGTGTGGACTTGTTGGGCCGAAGGGCATGTTTCCACACTGTAAGTAATCTAATCTTACACGCGAGGTTTGATCATCTCCTATTCAGCGACCCAGAAGAAATTGAAGGGAGAACAACAGCGTCTGCTTGAAGCTCGCTTAAAAGCAGCTGAAACAGCATACACTGATAGACCTTCTATTAAATTGCAAAGGAGTACGGCTCTTAGGACAGCTCTAAACACTACGCTTACACAAACGGCTAAGAGTGAAACATTATTTGCAAAACAAAGGTTATATGAATATGGTGACAAACCAGGTAGATACTTAGCATTTCTTGGAAAGTACGGGTGTTTTGACTCATGATCATAAAAAGATTAATGCGATCTTTAGAGAATTTTATTCTGAGTTATATAAATCGCAGGATTGTGAAGATAGGACGAGGAGGATGCAGTCATTTTTAAAAAATTTGACCTTTCCAGGCCTAACTCCGAAACAAGTATCGGTCCTAAATGCTCCTCTTACAGTCCAAGAAATACTTGATGCAATTAGGCAACTTCAGAATGTTAAGGCACGGGGCCCGGATGGTTTTCAAGCTGAATTCTATAAAGAATTTACAGAAATATTGGCTGGTCCACTTATGGACATGCATATAGGGCTGTCTCCCGCCTTTGCTGAAAGAGGCAAATATCTCTCTTATCCTTAAAAAAAGGAAAGGACCCAGAAGATTGTCCATCATATAGACCAATATCCTTACTAAATGTAGATTTTAAAATCCTTTCTAAAACGTTAGCACTGAGACGAGAAAGGATGCTGCCACATATTATAAAGGAGGATCAGACGGGGTTTATTAAGGACCGTAGATCATCCAATAATATTAGAAGGGTTTTGAATATGATTCAAGCCTGTCATCAGGGAAAGATACCAGGAGTAGTGGTTTCATTGGACGCGGAAAAGGCATTTGATAGCGTTGAATGGTCATATTTGTTTTACACATTGGA
>NW_025149832.1:0-1356 GCF_004010195.1 Chiloscyllium plagiosum | reverse complement strand
GGGACTCTCTGGGATTCCCTATCTCTCACACACGCTCGGCGACACTCTGGGATTCACTATTTCTTACACACACTCGGCGAATCTCTGGGATTCTCTATCTCTCACAGACACTCGGGGACTCTCTGGGATTCCCTATTTCTCACACACACTCTGGGATTCCCTATCTCTCACACACACTTTGGAATTCCCTTTCTCTCACACACACTCGGGGTCTCTCTGGGATTCCCTATCTCTCACACACACTCGGAGACTCTCTGGGATTCCCTATGTCTCACAAACACGCTGGGATTCCCCATCTGTCACACACATCGGGGACTCTCTGGGTTTCCCTATCTCTCAGATACACTCGGGGACACTCTGGGATTCCCTATCTCTCACACACACTCGTGGACTCTCTGGGAGTCTCTCACACACAGACTAGGGCACTCCCTGGGATTCCCTATCTCTCACTAACACTCGTGTACTCTCTGGGATTCCATCGCACACACCCTCTGGGATTCCCTCTCTCTCACACACACTCTGGGGCTCTCTAGGATTCCCTGTCTCATACACACTCTGGGATTCCCTCTCTCTCACACACTCCGAGATTCCCTATCTCTCACACACACTCTGGGATTTCCTATCTCTCACACACACTCGGGGTCTCTCTGGGGTTCCCTATCTCTCAAACACACTCGGGGACTCTCTGGGATTCCCTATATCTCACACACACACGGGTATTCCCGATCTCTCACACACACTCGGGGATTCCCTATCTCTCACACACACTCGGGTATTCCCTATCTCTCACACACACTCTAGGATTCCCTATCTCTCACACACACTCGGGGACTCTCTGCCATTACGTATCTCTCACACACACTCGGGGACACCCTAGGATTCCCTATCTCTCACACACACTCGGGGACACCCTGTGATCCCCTATCTATCACACACTCTCGGGGACCTTCTGGGGTTACCGATCTCTCACACACACACGGGGACTCTCTAGGATTCCCTCTCTCACACACACACTCGGGGACTTTCTGGGATTCCCTATCTCTCACACACACTCGGGGACTCTCTGGAATCCCTACCTCTCACACACACTCGGGGATTCCCTATCTTTCACATATACTCGGGGACACTCTGGGATTCCCAGTCTCTCACACTCACTCGGGGACACTCTGGGATTCCCTATCTGTCACACACATTCGGGAACTCTCTGGGATTCCTTATCTCTCACACACAGTCTGGTACTCTCTGGGATTCTATGTCACACACTGTGGGATTCCCTATCTCTCACGCACACTCGGGGATTCCCTATCTCTCACACACACTCGTGGACTCTCTGAGATTCCCTATCTCTCACACACA
>NW_025149831.1:0-1356 GCF_004010195.1 Chiloscyllium plagiosum | reverse complement strand
AATGGGGCAGTATCACAGAGCATGGGGCTGGGGTCTATTCAGCTCATTGGAGCTATACTCTCTCCTTCTGGAGATGCTGCAAATCTGTCCCAACTCTCCTCCCAATAGCCCATAGCCCCCATATCTTTGCTGAAAAAGTAAAATTCCAAATCTGTTTATGAATAACTGCTGAATCTGTGTCCAGGTGCCATTCAGACTGTTCCAGATGCTCAGAATTTACTGAATAAATTAATGTTCACAAATTCACCCTGCATTAGTTGCCATTTAATTGAAAATAGTTACTAAAATTATGACGTTGTGAACAATTCCTCTCTCTCTCAGCAAATTAAATACCTTAGAAACAAATCTGCACCTGGTCAAAATCATTGCTTAACCTTCTCGGCTCCAAGGATAATTATCTGTACGTCTGCTAGCTCTCCACAAAAGAGGAACACATCTTATTTTCATTTATTAGTGTCAGAGATGTACAGCACAGAAACAGACCTTTGGTCCAGTTGATCCATTCCAACTAGGAATCCTAAACGAATGGAGTCCCGTTTGCCAGCTATTGGTCCGTATCGTCCGTATCATTCGAAACCCTTCCTATTCATGTACCCAATCGGATGCGTTTTAAATGTTGTAATTTTATCATCCTCGACTACTTCTTCTGGCAGCTCATTCCACACATAAACCACGCTCAGCTTGAACACGTGGCCCCTTAGATCCTTTTTAAATTTTTGCCCTCTCAACTTAAGCCCATGTGTTCTTGTTTTGGACCCATCTAACCTGGGGGGAATAGACTCCGGCTGCTCACCATATCCATGCCCCGCGTGATTTTATAAATCTCCGTAAAATCACCTCTCAGTCTTTGACTCTCCAGGAAAATTAACCCTGGCCTATTCAGCCTCTCCCGTTAGCTCAAATCCACCAACCTTGGCAAAATCGTTGTAAATCTTGTCTGCACTCTTTCAAGATTCACAACATCTTTCCCAGAACAGGGAATTTTGAACTTAAAACAGAATTCCTGAATGGCTTAATAAATGTCCTGTCCAGACACAATATCACGTCCCAGCTTCTGTATTCAATGCATTGACCAATAAATATAAGTATACCAAACGCCACCTTCACTAGCCTTCCTACCTGCAATACCACTTTCAAGGAACAATGAAACTGCACATCATGGTTTCTTTGTTCAGCAACACTCCCAAGGACCTTACCATTTAGCGCATACGTCCTGCCCTGATTTGCCTTTCCAAAATACAACAGCTCACATTTACCGAAATTGAACTCCATCTGCCATTCCTTGCTCCATTGGCCCATCTGATCAAGAACCAGTTGTATTCAGAACTAACCTTCTTCACAGTCCACTACACCTCC
>NW_025149830.1:0-1356 GCF_004010195.1 Chiloscyllium plagiosum | reverse complement strand
ACGATGGCACTCACACTTCCACACACTTCCCCTCATGTCAAGGTCCAGAGCACAATCCGACAATATCACGCAACTTTCACACACTCTCCCTGAATGTCATGCTCACCCCCTGCACAATCCACCACCATAACGCTCACTCTCCTGTACACTGCTCCGCATTCACGCTCACTTCACCGCACAAGGGACAACCATCAGATTCACACCCCAACTCTCATGTATTCTCTCCGAACGCCATGCTCACTCCCCCACGCTTATCACAGAATCACGCTCACTCCCCCGGTTACACTGCCACTGATAAGCTCACTCCCCCATACATTCTCCCACATCATATTCACTGCACCACACACTTCCTCACTTTCTCGCTCACTTCCCAACACACCCTCACCATTACGCACGTATACTTGCATACTGCACAACCTTCACACTCACTCCACAGCACACACCAGGTCTGCCACGCATACTCCCCCAGCATCTCACAACATCATGCTCACTCCCCGGAAAATCTCCCACTGTTGTGCTCTCTCCCTTGCACAATGGTCCACTGTTATACTCACTCGCCTGCCCTCACACTCACTGCAAGCTACAGACCCTCACCATCATACACACTACCCCTCACACTCTGACACTGTCATGCTCATTCCGCTGTGCAACTCCCCTTTCATCATAGTCACGCTGCACAAAATCCTCCAAAGTCAAGGGCACTGTTACCCTGACTCCCTCACTGTCATCCTTAATGTTATGCATATTCCCCTACCAGCACGCTCACTCTCCTGCACAAAACCCCACTGTCACGATCACTGTACACTCGCCACCGTCATGAACACTCCTCCATATGCCCACTCACGTCATGACGATACTCCCACATGTGCCACCAACATCTAGATCACTCTCCCGTGAAGTCATCTTCACGCCGACTTCCTCCGCACACACACCCACTGAAATGTTCACTATCCCGAACAACCCCATCATCATACTCACTCATCCAATCATTCCCCTACCGTCGTCGTGCTCAATTTCCTGCACACACCGCGAACATCACATTCACATATCTCTCACATACACACCATTACCAGAATTACTCCAGCACACACACACACCCATGCACACCATCCAAATCGCCCACACTCCTGCGTACATACCCCCATCATCACTCTCACTCCTCGGCACATTTTCTCATCGTCGCTGTCACTCCAATACTGTCACGCTTCCTCGGTAGCTCACACTCAGTCCCCCACCGTCATGCACATCATTACACTTATTCCTCTGCACACTTCCCTGCCATCACGCTCACTCTCCGTCATACACCACAACAATCACGCTCGTTCCCCTGTCCACTCTTTACTGTTACAGTCACTC
>NW_025149829.1:0-1356 GCF_004010195.1 Chiloscyllium plagiosum | reverse complement strand
GCTTCGATTCCAGACTCGGGCGACAGTCTGTGTGGAGTTTGCACATTCTCCCAGTGTCTGCGTGGGTTTCCTCCGTGGGTTTCCTCCGGGTGCTCCGGTTTCTTCCCACAGTCCAAAGGTGTGCAGATTAGGTGAAATGGCCATGCTAAAGTGCCTGTAGTGTTAGGTGCATCAATCAGTGGTAAACGTAGGGGAATGGGTCTGGATGGGTTCCTCTTCGGAGGGTCGGTGTGGACTTGTTAGGCCGAAGGGACTGTTTCCACACTGTAGGGAATCTGAGGGTCTATCCTTGGACTTTCCTTTTTCTCACCTGCATACTGCCAGGAGGTGACATTGTCCGAAAACACCGTTTTGGCTTTCAAATGTACACTGACACTGCCCAGCTCTCCCTCCCCATCATCCCTCTCCATTACTCCACTGTTACTCAGTTATCAAACTGCTTACCACACTCCCACTACTCGATTGGCTGCAATTTTCTCCAGTGAAACATTGTTATGGTTAAAACCATTGCCTTCAGTTGCTCTTCCAAATTCCTTTCCCTTACTGCTGAGCCCCTCCCTCCCACTGGGAAATATCTGAGGTCGAACTACATTCTTCACAATATTGCTGTTATATCTGACCCCAAGGTGACCTTCTGATCAGACATCCACACAATCACAAACACCAGGAATTCCATTCTGTTAAACGTTGCTTGTCTCCCTGTGAGAAACAAAGCTCACACACTTCAATCATTGCAGTCTGAGACAAGATCGGAATCAGTAGTGTCCTACACACCCACTTGCAGCTGGGTGTGATGTCCAGTGCCAGGCAAGGCAGAGGACATACACACACCAAATTCAAAAACTTTCGATATTTATATCATTTGGTTCCTACATAGGGTTTCTTATTTCATTGTTTCCCCCCTTCCCCACCCCCCTCCGTTTACATCCTCCACTTCCCGAAGACTGATCCCACCACTCCTGCTCATCCGGCCTTGTCTGTGACAAAATGCTTAGTTCTGGCCTCACAAGGTCGTTTGACCTCATCCCACTGCAGGTCATTGTTAGGCACATTCTTTCTTCATCAGTATCTACTCTTTCCATCTGGGCCTCTCCCGTGACCACTCTGATCTCTCTGACCTCTTTAGTTAGGGTTTGTCCCTGTGTCTCTGTAAAAATGGAAAACCTACTGTTTATACAGGCTTTCTAGCTTGACTGCATCCCCTCACAACATCTTATCCATTTGCCCATAAAATCTACCATTGTTCAGCAATCACGTTTCATGCTGACATACAATGCTAGCTAATACAAAAACAATTATATATTTCTTCCACATAGTTTCCAGTCTTGATGACTCAGCTCTTGGCTGAAACAATTA
>NW_025149828.1:0-1356 GCF_004010195.1 Chiloscyllium plagiosum | reverse complement strand
AGGTAGTGACCATAATACAAGAAGCTTTAATCTTCAATTTGAATCGGAAGTGAACTGAAGAATATTTCAGTTGAATAAAGGTAACTTTGGAGCTATGAGGGAAGAGCTGGCCAATACCCTAACAGGGATGGATGGCAGTGGAGCCAGGTATTTCTGAGTATAATGCAGAAGATGCCGGATCAGTTCATTCCAAAAAGGAAGAAGGATCCTAAGAGGAGGCAGTGGTGGCCGTGGTTGAAGAGGGAAGTTAAGAAACATATAAAGTCAAAAGAGAAAAAGTATAATATAGCAAACATGAGTGGGACAATGGAGGACTAGGGAACTTTTAAAGAACAATAGACTATAACTAAGAAAGAAATACGCAGAAAAAAATGAGGTACGAAGTTAAACTGGCCAAAAATATAAAGGAGGACGGTAAAGCTTTTTTAGATATGTGAATGGGAAAAAAATGGTTAGGACTAAAATTGGGCCCTTGAAGACAGAAACGGGTGAACATATTACGGAGCACAAAGACATGGCAGAAGAATTGAATTGGTACTTCAGCTCTGTGTTCACTGTGGAAGACACAAGCAATCTCCCAGAGGTAACAGTGGCTGCAGGACCTGAACTGAAGGGAATTTATATTTGCCAGGAAATGGCGTTAGGTCTGAAGGCTGTTAACTCCCTGGGACCTGATGGTCTACATCCCAGGGTACTGAAGGAGGTGGCTCTAGAAATCGCGGATGCATTGGTGATCATTTTCAAATGTTCTATAGATTCAGGATCAGCTCCTGCAGATTGGAGATTAGCTAATGTTGTCCCACTTTTCAAGAAAGGAGAGAGAAAGAATTATAGACCGGTTAGTCTGTCCTCAGTGGTGGGCAAGACGCTGGAGTCAATTATAAAGGATGAAGTTACGACACAACTGGATATTAGTAACAGGATAGGTCAGAGTCAGCATGGATTTATGAAGGAGTAATCATTCTTGACTAATCTTCTGGGACATTTTGAGGATGTAACTCTGAAGATGGACAAGGGAGATCCAGTGGATGTGGTGTACCTGGACTTTCTGAAATACTTTTTAAAAGTCCCACATAGGAGGTTAGTGAGCAAAAGTAGGGTACATGGTGTTGGGAGCAAAATACTGACTTGTATTGAAAATTGGTTGGCTGACAGGAAACAACGATTCGTGATAAATGGCTCCCTTTCAGAATAGCAGGCAGTGACCAGTGGGGTACCGCAGGGATCAGTGCTGCGACAGCAGCTTTTTACAATAGTCATTAATAATATAGGTAATGGTAATAAAAGTAATATTCGCAAATTTGCTGATGATACAAAGCTGGGAGGCAGGGTGAAATGTGAATAGGATGTTAGGAG
>NW_025149827.1:0-1356 GCF_004010195.1 Chiloscyllium plagiosum | reverse complement strand
AGAGAGAGGGTCTCACTGTGTTAGAGCTGGGATTAGAGAGAGTGTCTCATTGTGTTAGAGATGGAATCAGAGAGAGTGTCTCATTGTGTTCGAGCTGGGATCAGAGAGAGACTCCCCCTGTAGTCGTGCTGGGATCAGATAGAGCTGGGATTAGAGAGAGGGTCTCACTGTGTTAGAGCTGGGATCAGAGAGCGGGTCTTACTGTGTTGGAAATGAGGTCAGAGAGAGTGTCTCACTGTGTTAGAGCTGCGATCAGAGAGAAGGTCTCACTGTGTTAGAGCTGGGATCAGAGAGAGTGTCTCACTGTGTTAGAGCTGGGATCAGAGAGAGGGTCTCACTGTGTTAGAGCTGGGATCGGAAAGAGTGTCTCACTGAGTTAGAGCTGGGATCGGAGAGAGTGTCTCACTGTGTTAGACCTGGGATCAATAGACAATAGACAATAGGTGCAGGAGTAGGCCATTCTGCCCTTCGATCCTGCACCACCATTCATTATGATCATGGCTGATCATACTTAATCAGTATCCTGTTCCTGCCTTATCTCCATAACTCTTGATTCCACTATCCTTGAGAGCTCTATCCAATTCTTTCTTAAATGAATCCAGAGACTGGGCCTCCACTGCCCTCTGGGGCAGAGCATTCCACACAGTCACCACTCTCTGGGTGAAGATGTTTCTCCTCATCTTTGTCCTAAATGATCTACCCCGTATTTTTAAGCTGTGTCCTCTGGTTCGGCACTCACCCATCAGCGGAAATATGTTTCCTGCCTCTGGAGTATCCAATCCTTTAATAATCTTTATATGTCTCAATCAGATCCCCTCTCAGTCTTCTAAACTCAAGGGTATACAAGCCCAGTCGCTCCAGTCTTTCAGCGTAAGGAATTCCGCCATTCCAGGAATTGACCTCGTAAACCTACACTGCACTCCCTCAATAGCCAGAATGTCTTTCCTCAAATTTGGAGACCAGAACTGCACACAATATTCCAGGTGCGCTCTCACCAGGGCCCTGTACAGCTGCAGAAGAACCTCTTAGCTTCTATACTCAATTCCTCTTGTTATGAAGGCCAGCATGCTATTAGCCTTCTTCACTACCTGCTGTACCTGCATGCTTGCCTTCATTGACTGGTGTACAAGAACACCCAGATCTCTTTGTACTGCCCCTTTACCTAAATTGATTCCAGTTAGGTAGTAATCTGCCTTCCTGTTCTTGCCACCAAAGTGGATAACCACACATTAATCCACATTAAACTGCATCTGCCATGCATCTGACCACTCACCTAACCTGTCCAGGTCACCCTGTAATCTCCTAACATCCTCCTCACATTTAACCCTCCCACCCAGCTTAGTATCATCAGCAAAT
>NW_025149826.1:0-1356 GCF_004010195.1 Chiloscyllium plagiosum | reverse complement strand
GAAACACTCTGTGACACTCTCTGACAGACGGTGTCACACTGTGACACTCTCTGAGACAGACCGTGACACTTTCTGACTCTCCCTGACTCTGTGAGACACACTGTGACACTCACTGAGACACACAGTGACACTCTCTAACACTCTCTGAGGCACACTGTGACACTCTCTGACAGACTGTGTCACACTGAGACACTCTCAAAAACAGATTGTGACAATTTCTGACTCTCTCTCTCTCTGACTGTCTGAGACACACTGTGAAACTGTGACACACTGTAACACACACTGAGACACACTCAGTGTGTGTCGCAGTGTGTCACAGTCTCTCAGAGAGTGTAACAGTGTGTCTCAGAGTGCCACAGAGAGTCAGATAGTGTTTCAGTGTGTCACAATCTGTCAGAGAGTGTCACATTGTGCCTCACAGAGAGTCAGAGAGTGTCACATTGTGTCACAGTCTGTATGAGAGTGTCACAGCGTGCCTCTGCCTGTGTCAGAGAGTGTCACAGTGTGATTGAGAGAGTGTCACAGTCTGTCACAGTCTGTCAGAGAGTGACACAGTGTGTCTCTGCCTGTGTCAGAGAGTGCCACAGTGTGTTTCAGAGAGTGTCAGAGAGTGTCACAATGTGTCTCAGAGACTGTCACAGTCTGGCACAGTCTCTCAGAGAGTGTGTCAGTGTGTAACAGTTTGTCAGAGAGTGTCACGGTGCGTCTCTGCCTGGGTCAGAGAGTGTCACAGTGTGTCTGAGAGAGTCAGAGAGTGTCACAATGTGTTTCAGAGAGTGTCCGAGAGTGCCTCATTGTGTCGCAGTCTGTCAGAGAGTGTCACAATGTGTTTCAGAGACTGTCAAAGAGTATCACAGTGTGTTTCAGTGTATCACAGTCTTTCAGAGAGTGTCACAGTGCGCCTCCGAGAGAGCGTCACAGTGTCTCTCAGTGAGAGTCACAGTGTGTCTCAGAGAGTCAGACAGTCAGAAAGTGTCACATTCTGTCTCAGATAGGTTCAGATAGGATCAGAGAGTGTCACAGAGTGTTGGTGAAAGTACCAGAGAGTTTCACAGTGTGTCTCAGCGTGTTTCAGAGAGTCTCATAGAGAGTTTCAGAGAGAGTCAGAAAGTGTCACAGTGTGTCTCATTGAGTGTCACAGTGTATCTCAGACAGTCAGAGAGAAAGAGAGTCAGAAAGTGTCACAATCTGTCTTTGAGAGTATCTCAGTGTCATACAGTCTGTTAGAGAGTGTCACAGAGTGCCTCAGAGATTGTCAGAGAGAGTCAGAGTGGGTCACAGTGTGTCTAAGAGAGGATGACAATGTGTCTCAGAGAGAGTCAGAAATGTCACAGTTTGTCTCAGAGAGTGTCACTT
>NW_025149825.1:0-1356 GCF_004010195.1 Chiloscyllium plagiosum | reverse complement strand
CAACAATAGTCTTCACTCCTGACCGAGAATTCGATGTTTTGGGCAGGAAACTCCATGAAAGGCTTATGCCCGAAATGTTGACTCTCCTACTCCTTGGATATACTGCCTGACCTGCTGTGCTTTTCCAGCGCCACACTTTTTGACTCTGATCTGCAGTCCTCACCTTCTCCTTTTCCCTCGGATGTCTGGTCTGGTCTGAAGTAAGCTGCGAGGTACAGATGCACTTGCAAGGAATTTTGTGATCCTGGAACATGCAGAGGGAGGAGTGAAAAAGCTGTTGAATGGAGACTTGCAGGGGTTGTTGGGTTTAATTGAGATGTGGGTGAGGGTATCCCAGTTCGAATGCTGAGATTTGGAAGTGACATGACAAATTCTTGAATTCTGTGTCCTCTCAAATGGAGAGTTCCTAAATCATCTAACAAGTGTGCCTTGGACATGTCAACAGAATGGAAGCATGTGACGTGTGAATTTACTTCCTGCAAGGTGAGATTCCTACAGCCAGGCAGCTAGTGATGGACCAAAGGGTCTGCTTCAGGAATGCTGAAGAATGGTATGACAGCCCTGAACACCGACTATACATGGAGAGAGTCCCTATTGGCTGCGAGAAATGAATGGGAAGATTTCCATTGGTTTGACATGAGCTATCAGGGTGACCAGACATCACCTTAGACGCTAAAACTAAAAGCATAAAATGACACTGAGAAACTGGTGATAAAAGCTGTCTGTTATGAATTAGTATCTTCGTCAAGCAGCAAAGTTACATTGCATAGAGGCACGCAATCTGAAATACATCAGAGCACCTTCCAGCAACTGGAGCATGCTGGTGGCCTCTGACAAAGAAAGTAGTTTCAAGGAAATATGATGTGCTTCAAAATGCCACGGACACAGAAATGTACATCCGCGCGCGTGTGCGCGACACACACTCATACTCACATTCACACTCTGTCGCACACACACACACCTACACACAGACACACACACAAATACGCATGCACACACACACACACACACACACACACAAATACAGACACACAAATACAGACACACACAAGCACTCACAGAACAAAATGACATCTTGTGTTAAGAATGAACAAAGCTGCACCTCAACCATCACACCTTGAATCTTGGGAGGAGCTGTGTCATTGAAATTTGAGAGGTTATGTCTCCACATTATTTTTCGGGTGGGGTGATGAGTGATATTTTGAGGTAAATGGGAAAGCACTAATAATGTCCACGGTTTTCTCAGGGCAATATACTCATGAACATTGAAGATAGGAGCAGGAGAAGGCCACTCAGCCCTTTGCACCTGCTCTGCCATTCACCATCATCCAGCTCAATAGCCTCGTCCTGTTTACT
>NW_025149824.1:0-1356 GCF_004010195.1 Chiloscyllium plagiosum | reverse complement strand
ATCTAACAGGTGATTGGTCTGTGAGCTGGAAAGGGTTGGTGGGAGATGGGCCGAACGCAGGCAAGGTGCGATGTGCTCATCTAGAACTTGGGTGAGTCAGATCGAAGGGTTGGTTCTGTGCTGTATAACTCAGGGACGACCTATGGGACTAGGAGTGGCTTGTAATCAACCGTCTGTAAATTCCCCTGCTCACTCCCTCGCAGAGATGTTACGCTGACAAATTCCTGCTTCTTATCACTGAGGGACATGTCCCGCTATCAAAACGAGACCTTGATTGATTGCCATATCTTGGAGTGACTCCATGTTCTGGGGTCCTGAGTAATGAGAGGTGTGGTACAGACTGACAGATTCCTCCCTGTTTATGCAGAAGCTGTTCCCTCCAGGTGCTCTAACCCAGACTGAGTGTGACACTCGAACGTTTCCTCCTCGCGAAACAATCTCCCTTTTGATACCAGTGTGCCCAGGGGCTGAGAAACCTGTACTGTCATCAGAGACGTTAACCCCTTGAGCTCTCCGTACTGTCCCATGTGAGAACATGGAACAGTGCAGCACAGTCGAGGTCCTTCGGCCTTCGATGTTGTGCTGACCTTTTATCCTTCTCTAACCTACATACTCTACATTTTAGGACTATCCATGTGCCTTTCCAAGAGTGGCTTAAATGTCCCTGATGTCTCTGACTCTACTCCCACTGCTGTCAGTGCCTTCCACACACACCCACCACTCTCTGTGTAAAGAACCTCCCTCTGACATCTCCACGAAACCTTCCTCCAATCACTTTCAAATGATGCCATTTCCGCCCTGGGAGAAAGTCTCTGTCTATCCCCTCTCTCTCTCTGCCTCTCATCATCTTGTACACCTTTATCCAGTCACCTCTCACCCTCCTTCACTCCAATGAGAAGAGCCCTAGCTCCCTCAAGCTTTCTTCGTAAGACCGGCCCTCCAGGCCAGGCAGCTTCCTGGGAAATCTCTGCACCCCCTCGAAAGCTTCCATGTCCTTTCAGTAATGGAATGACCAGAACTGAACACAATATTCCATGTGAGAACCAACCAGGGCTCTAGAGAGCTCCAACATAACCTTGTGGCTCGAAAACTCAATCCACCTGCTAAAAAAATGGAGTTGGAAACAGCAAATCCCAACAGTGCCAAAAGAGGCCATTCCCCCATTGGATCAGCACTGACCCTCCAAAGAGCATTCTATCCAGGTTCCCATCAGACCCACATGACCCCACCCTAACCTGCACATTCTTGGACATTACGGGACAATTTAGCATGGCCAATCCACCCGAACCTGCACGTCCCTGGGTGCTACGGGACAATTTAGCATAGCCAATCCATCCTAACTTGCACATCCCTGGG
>NW_025149823.1:0-1356 GCF_004010195.1 Chiloscyllium plagiosum | reverse complement strand
ACAGATACTGACCGATACTGCTCCCCGTCTGTTCCTGACAGATACTGACCCACAGTGCTTACTCTGTAATATTACTGATCGACAATGAACCATACTGCTCCCTCAGTACTGTTACTGACAGATCCTGACCCATACTGCTCCTTCTGTGCTGTTACTGACAGATACTGACCCACACTGCTTCCCTGTCTATTACCAACAGATACTGACACACACTGCTCCCCATATATGTTACTGACAGACACTGACCCACACTGCTCCGTCTGTACTGTCACAGACACATACTGGAGGAGAAAGTGAGGTCTGTGTTACTGACAGATACTGACCCACCCTGCTCCCCATGTCTGCTACTGACAGATACTGACTCACACTGCTCCCTCTGTACTGTTACTGATAGATACTGACCCAACATGCTCCCCTGTCTGTTACTGACAGATACTGACCCATACTGCTCCCACTCTATTGTTACTGATAGTTACTGACACATACTGCTCCTTCTGTGCTGTTACTGACAGATACTGACCCACACTGCTCCCCCCGTCTGTTATTGACAGATACTGATGCACATGGCTCCCCATGTCTGTTACTGACATATACTGACCCATACTGTACATTCTGTACTATTACTGACAGATACTGACCCATACTCTCCCTCTGTACTGTTACTGATAGTTTCCGACCCATATTGCTTCTTCTGTGCTGTTACTGACAAATACTGACCGATACTGCTCCCCGTCTGTTACTGATTGATACTGACCCACACTGCTCCCTCTGTAATATTACTGATAGACACTGAACCATACTGCTCCCGCTCTACTATTACTAACAGATACTGACCCACACTGTTCCCTCTGTACTGTTACGGACAGATCCTGACCCACACTGCTCCCTCTGTACTGTTACGGACAGATCCTGACCCACACTGCTCCGTATGTACAGTTACTGACAGATACTGACCCACACTGCTCTCCCTGTCTGTTACTGACAGATACTGACCCACACTGCTCCCCATGTCTGCTACTGACAGATACTGACTCACACTGCTCCCTCTCTACTGTTACTGATAGATACTGACCCATACTGCTCCTTGTGCTGTTACTGACAGATACTGACCCACACTGCTCCCCTTGTCTGTTACTGACAGATGTTGACTCATACTGCTCCCTCTGTACTGTTACTGACAGATACTGACCCACACTGCTCCCCATATCTGCTACTGACAGATACTGACCCATACTGCTCCCTCTGTACTGTTACTGACAGATACTGACCCACACTGCTCCCTCTGTACTGTTACGGACAGATCCTGACCCACACTGCTCCGTCTGTACAGTTACTGACAGATACTGACCCACACTG
>NW_025149822.1:0-1356 GCF_004010195.1 Chiloscyllium plagiosum | reverse complement strand
ACACTGCTGCGAAATATCATGTAATCCCAGTTCCCAGGCCCAGAATCAGAGAAACTGAGTGATACAGTCCCGAAGATCCAAATGGAAATTGTGATGGAGAAGAGCACGCACCTGTGGCAACAGTGATGTAATCGATGAGGGCGTGGTCCATCTATGACGGTACAGAGGTGCGTGAAATGCCGAGGCTGGAAGCTCTAACGTCACCGGGAGCAGCTTCTATTGTTGTGGAGCAGGGAGCATTGTGACACGTGGCTGGGAGTTTGAGCCTCACGTGGAGCAATTTCTTTTGACATGGAGCAGCAGGGATTATTGTAATATCAGGCTGGGAGCTCTAACTTCACCTGCAGCAGTTTCTATTGACATTGAGAAGGGAGCATTGGAACAACAGGCTGTGAGGTCCAACCGCACCGGGAGCAGGGAGCATTTTGACATCTGGCTGAGGGAAAGGATGCTAAGCTATTTAATCTGAAGTGAAATAGATCTTAGCAGTGCACATCTTTGAAGATTGAGGGAATATGTTTCCCAAGGTATATGTATCTGTTGTAAAGAGAAATACTGCCAAGTTTCAACTCGTGGAATTGTTCAATGGTTGTCATTGCACCTTACCAGAGGCATGGATCGGGTTTGATTCCAGCACCGAACGACTGTCTCTGTGACGTTTGAACATAATCGTTGAATATGAGTGGGTTTCCTCCGGGATCTAAGATTTTCCCTCTCTATTCAAATATTGTCAGTTGTATTGGCCATACAAAAATTGCTGATACTGTTAGGTGTATTAGTCAGAGGACGTTGAGTTTTCTGGGTTACTCTTTGAACTGTCGGTGGGCACTTGTTATGCCAAATGCCTGTTTCCACTCTGTAGGAGATCTAATCTATGCAGAGAGAAGCGGAGGCAATGTTTTCTCCCTGTGTCCTTTCTCATATGGCTGACTCTGCACTGAGCTAAATTTACAGAAGCGAATTTTAGCTCGTTTCATATTAGTCAATTTCTTGCGAAAACGCACAGGTCATTAAAGTACTCTAAAGCTCCGAAAATTAAGGGGAACATCCATTGTTGTGATTACACTCGAGTTTATCTTGAGTTAACAACGAAACGGAGAAAACTAGAGTTTAAATTTATCAGATCAACAATGATCCCATTGAATGTTTGATCTGAAACTCGCTGCTTCAAAAAGTTGGGGACATTGGCGTGGAGCATTGACGGTGATTATCTTTGCTAATTGTTTAACTTGTGAACATGAATGCTCTTGTTCATATCCGTGTTGACAACACTAATTTGCAGCATGCACGCCCAAAGTATGCTCGGGGCCAGTGGCGCAATGCGTAACGCGCCTGACTACGAATCAACAGCAAGGC
>NW_025149821.1:0-1356 GCF_004010195.1 Chiloscyllium plagiosum | reverse complement strand
AGTTGGTCTTGTTATTGAACACACAAATGATGGTCTGCAGGACCATGTATTAAATAGGGAGTTGGATACTCCCTGTCTGTATTAACTGGAAATACTATAGTTCCAGTACTTTAGATGGATCCGTTTCTGTCCAATGTGTGCAGGAGGGTTTCCTGACACAGTATGTGGACCAGCCAACAAGGGGCGAGACCACATTCGAATTGGCAATGGGTAATCAACCCGGCCAGGAGACAGATTTGGAGGACGGTGAGCACTTTGGTGATAGCGACCACAATTCAGTTATGTTTACTTTCGCGATGATAAGGGATAGGAATATAATGAAGGGCAAGAGTTATTGCTGGGGGAAAGGCAATTATGCTGCAATTTGGCAAGATTTAGGGTGCACAGATTGGGGAAGGAAACTGATGGGATGGGCGCAATTGAAATGTGGAGCTTATTTAAGGAACAGCTATTGCGTGTCCTTGATAAGTATGTACTGTCAGGCAGGGAGAACGTGGTCGAGTGAGGGAGCTGTGGTTTACTAAAGAAGTTGAATCTCTTGCCAAGAAGAAGAAGAAAGCTTATGCTAGGATGAGACGTGAAGCTCAGTTTGTGTGCTTGAGAGTTACACGTTAGAAAGGAAAGATCTAAAGGGAGAGTTATGAAGAGCAAGGTGGGGACATGAGAAGTCATTGGCAGTTAGAAAGCTTTCTACAGCTTTATCAGAAATAAAGGAATGACAAGAGAAAAATTAGGGCCAATCAAAGATAGTAGTGGGAAGTTGTGTGTAGGAGTCCAAGGAGATGGGGAAGCGCTAAGTGAATATATTTTGTCAGTATTCACACTGGAAAAAGACAATGTTGTCGAGGAGAATACTGAGATACAGGCTACAGGACTAGATGTGATTTAGCTTCACAAGGAGGAGGTGTTAACAATTCTGGAAAGTGTGAAGATAGATAGGTCCCCTGGGCAGGATGGGTTTTACCCTAGGGTTCTCTGGGAAGGCAGGAAGGAGATTTCTGAGCCTTTGGCTTTGATCTTCATGTTATCAGTGTCGAGAGCATTAGTGCCAGAAGACTGGAGGATAGCAAATGTTGTCTCCTTGTTCAAGAAGGAGAGTAGAATAGAATAGAATAAACTTATGGAGTTCTTTGAGGTGGTGACCAAGCAGTTGGATGAGGGTAAGGTGGTTGATGTGTATATATGGGTACAGTAAAGCAGTTGATAACGTTCCCCATGACAGGCTATTGCACAAAATGCGGAGGCATGGGATTGAGTGTGATTTAGGGGTGTGGATCAGAAATTGGCTCGCTGAAAGAACACAGAGGATGGTGGTTCATCCTGGAGAAATGTTCATCCTGGAGTTCAGTTACTAGT
>NW_025149820.1:0-1356 GCF_004010195.1 Chiloscyllium plagiosum | reverse complement strand
GGAGTGGTCACTGTCGGAGGGTCAGAGCGGAGGGAGTGCGCACTGAGGGAGGGTCAGTGCTGAGGCAGCGCCGCACTGTCAGAGGATCAGTGCAGAGGGAGTGCCGCAATGTTGGAGGGTCAGTGCTGAGGAAGCGCCGCCCTGTCGGAGGGTCAGTGCTGACGGAGTTCCACACTGTCGGAGGGACAGTGCTTAGAGAGTGCCGCACTGTCGGAGAGTCAGTGCTGAGGGCTTGCCGCACTGTCGGAGGGTCAGTGCTGAGGGAGTGGGCACTGTCGGTGGGTCAGTGCAGAAGGAGAGCCGCACTGTCGTAGGGTCAGTGCTGAGGGTATGTCGCACAGTCCGAGGGTCATTGCTGAGGGAGTGCCGCACTGTCAGAAGGTCAGTGCTGAGGGAGTGGACACTGTCGGAGGGTCCGTGCTAAGGGAGTGCCGCACAGTCCGAGGGTCATTGCTGAGGGAGTGCCGCACTGTCGGAGGGTCAGTGCTGAGGGAGTGGGCACTGTCGGAGGGTCAGTGCTGAGGGAGCGCCGCACTGAAGGAGGGTCAGTGCTAAGGGAGTGCCGCACAGTCCGAGGGTCAGTGCTGAGGGAGTGCCGCACTGTCAGAGGGTCAGTGCTGAGGGTGTGGACACTGTCGGAGGGTCAGTGCTGAGGGAGTGCCTCAGTGTCGGATGGTCAGTGCTGAGGGAGTGCTGCACTGTCGGAGGGTCAGTGTTGGGGGAGTGGGCCCTGTGAGAGGGTCAGAGCTGAGGGAGTGTGCACTGTTGGATGGTCAGTGCTGAGGGAGTGCCGCACTGTCGGATGGTCAGTGCTGAGGGAGTGCCGCACTGTCGGAGGGTCAGTGCTGAGGGAGTGGGCACTGTCGGAGGGACAGTGCGAGGGAGTGCCACACTGTCAGAGGGTCAGCGCTGAGGGAGTGTGCACTGTTGGATGGTCAGTGCTGAGGGAGTGCCGCACTGTCGGAGGTTCAGTACTGAGGGAGTGACGCACTGTTGGAGGGTCTGTGCTGAAGGAGTGCCCCCATGTCGGAGGGTCAGTGCTGAGGGAGTGGGCACTGTTGGAGGGTCAGTGCTGAGGGAGTGCCGCACTGTCGGAGGGTCAGTGCTAAGGGAGTGGCGCACAGTACGAGGGTCAGTGCTGAGGGAGTGCTGGCACTGCGGAGGGGTCAGTGCTGAAGGAGTGCCGCACTGTCGGAGGGTCGGTGCTGGGGGAGTGGGCACTGTCGGAGGATCAATGCTGAGAGAGTGCCACACTGTCGGAGGGTCGGTGCTGAGGGAGTGGGCACTGCCGGAGGGTCGGTGCTGAGGGTGTGGGCACTGTCGGATGGTCAGTGCTGAGGGGGTCGGCACTGTTGG
>NW_025149819.1:0-1356 GCF_004010195.1 Chiloscyllium plagiosum | reverse complement strand
TTGCAGACATGTCCTGGACTGCATGGATTTTTGAACACAAACCACAATCATTGTGCTTTATGCTTTAAATCACTCTAACCAGGGAAGCTTACAACTCATTCGCATTAAATGAAATCCTGCTCAGGCTCCTTGAGACCGTCCTTAGTTAAATGATGCCTTGATGTCAGGGCCACTCACTCTTCCCTGAGCCCTTGTGTTCACGTCTTTTGCTCATATCAATAGGCCACAGTGTGGGGGCAGGGAGTGCTTTTTGACCAATCAGAGTTGAGGGCTCTGACACAAATTGGACACGAAAGAGGATATTAAACCTTATGATCTTATTGTGGGAGAAAAACTGCTTGTGGGTGGGGCGGGGGAGGGGGTGGGTGGCGTGTGGATGAATGACATATCCCTGTTTGTGGACTTCTTACGTTCTATTATTGGAAAGTAGAGGCTGTTATTTTCCTGGAAGCTCTGTTATTGAATATTACCAGATTGACTGGACCATCTCTGGGTGAGGAATGGGGGCAGTATTCACAGTGAAACTGGGTCTACAGCTTGGCCAACAAACGAAGCACAGGTTGCAGAAAGGGGAAGCTCAGTTAGGAGTGGTGAGGGCCCTCTTTCTTACCACTGCCCGGGTTTTCCAATTACACTTTCCAAATCAGCCCAAACTGGATTTGACAGTTTTTAGGGGCTGAATGGTCTCCTCTGTTTCTGTGATAGAAGTAAGTAGCCTCTAATTGTACTGCCTAGCAGGTTTGATGGGCTGAATGGAACACAGAGACATGGGACTGAGGAGTAGGAGTGGGTCATTGGACACTTTGAGCCTTCTCTACCAGGGACTAAGATTGTATCTGATCAAGTTGTGGTCTCAGCTCCACTTTCCTGTCTGTGTGCTATTATCCAAGAATCACTTCTCTGTCCAATATTTAACTAACTCAGCGTTGAAAAAATATAAACAAAGAGACATCTCAAACTTATGGGGAAGAAAATTCCCACTTGAAATGCCTGTTTCGAATTTCTACTCATCCCTCTTATAGAGTCATAAAGCATTCAAATGTGTAAGTGCTGACCAGATATCCCATTATGATCGAGTCTGATTTGAGAGCATATGTCTCATATTCCTCTAAACCTCCTTATTCAAATACCCATCAAGATGCCAGACTCCACCACTTCCTCTGGGAGATAATTCCATATGGACACTCCCTCTGTATGAAAACATTGCGTCTAAGTTCCCTCTAAAATATTTCCCCTCGAACCTTAAAACAGGCCTCCAGTCTGGAAAGCAATCCTCCACCAACCTCTGTCTCCTCCCTTCAATCTAATTTTGTATTCAATTGGCTTGGGTGCGCTTGTTCCCATATGACCTAACCT
>NW_025149818.1:0-1356 GCF_004010195.1 Chiloscyllium plagiosum | reverse complement strand
ATTTGGACAAACATGAATGGGAAACAGTTAGAGACATATGGGCCAAATGAAAGCAGGTGGGACGAGCTTAATTTGGAAAACTTGGCCAGCATGGACATTTAGAAAAACTTCACGCAGGGTCAGAGTGGTTTTAAGAAAGGAAAATTATACTTTGCCGTGTAAAATTATGCAAAGTATTTCTGGAGATGTCTGAGAATGTAACAAGCGGATTTGATAAAGGGGATCTGGTAGACATCAGACTTTCCAGACATTTTCCACAAGGTATTACAAAATAAAAGTTCTTACACAAGACAGAAGCTCGTAGGATGGTGGATAACGTATTATCATGGGATGACGAATGGTTAGCACATAGAAATCGGAGAGTCAGGATTAATGAATCTGCTGGAGTGCCACAGCTATGAGTCCGATGGCATCAGTTATTTACAATCTATAATGATAGCCTGAAGGAGGGAGTTGAGTGCAACATACAACCGAGTTTGTGGATGACACTAAGAACCAAAAGACAGGCTAATATTTAATGGAGATGACTTCCAGTAAAGGAACAGTACCAAGGGAATGTAGTCTTCCAGTGTATGAAACATTAAGTCAGCATGCTGATGCAGCAAGTAACTAGGTTGTTTCAAAAGACAGGTCCTGGGATGAAAGGTTTGTGTTATTGAGACTCTCTAAAATGGTGAGGTGATTATTCATTGGGGTTTAAATGAATGAGGAGTGATACTGCTGAAAAATACAACACACAGAGAGTGGTTGACGGGGTAGATGTTGAGAAGTTGTTACCATTCCTGGGTTGAGTCTCGAACTCGAGGACATAGATACCGAATATGGAACATTGATTTCAGTCTGAGTTGCAAAGTGATGTCTTCTCTCAGAAGGTAGTGAATGTCGGGAATTCCCTAACCCAGAGAGGTGTGGAGGGATACAAAGAGTTGGCAAGAAAGTGGAGGCGAGCCCTGGAGTAGATCAGCCATGTTCGTATTAAATGACAGTGCAAGCTTGAGGGGCCAAAAGCGTACTCTTGTTCTTATTTATTAATTTCACATGTTATGTTTTTGGAAAGTAACTGGTTATTTTCCCGGAAGTTGTGTTGTGTAATGCTACATTCGGATGAGCAGAGGATTTGATTGAGTTCACTCTGGGTGGGTATGGGGGCTGTATTCAAGCGAATCTGGGTCTGGGACATGACTTACATTTGGAGCAGAAGTTACAGAGAGGGGAATCCTGGAAACAGGGATTGGAGGTGAGAGTCACTTCCTGGCCCAGCCTGCATTTTCCAAGTACATTTCCAAAACTACGCCGAACCATCGGACTGGCCTTGATCTGCCCCTGTATAGCAAGTCCGAAGGGCTGATTGGAACA
>NW_025149817.1:0-1356 GCF_004010195.1 Chiloscyllium plagiosum | reverse complement strand
CTCTTCAGGAACTCATCAATTCCTGCCTTAAACCGCTCAATAATTGACTTTCCACACCATACACTCACAGGAGCATAGACTCTGTTCCGACAGACGTACAGCACCATCTATATTAGTCTCACTTTCCTACAGCAGGCCCATAGCCTGGAATGTTATGACACTTCCAACTGCTTATCCAAGTACTTTTTGACGATTGTGAGGTTACCCATGATAATTCCCCTCTCAGGATGTAATCTCAGAACCCAACACCCCCCAGGTGAAATAAATGTTTAAATCCTCTCTGAACCTCAAACTTTTCGCTTAAAAAGTGTGCTCCTTTGTTCTTGACCCTCAAAGGAACAGTTGCTATCTATCCGTATCGCTCATAATCTTATCCTTCTGAATCATGGACCCCTCAGCTTTCTCTGCTCCAAATTATACAACCCGAGCTTATCCAGCCTCTCTCTAAAGCTGATATGCTCCATTCCAGGGAACATCCTGGTGAATCACCTCTGCACCCCTCCAGTACAATCACATCCTTCCTGGAATGTGGCTCCCAGAACTACACACAGTACTACACTTTGGCTAAACCAAAGCAATGTCTTGCTCTTATAACCTATACCTGATTAGGAAACGCTTCACCCAAGGTCCAATTCTTAACTAGTCCATTCACCTGTCCAGCCACATTCAAGGATGTGTAGAGAAGCATACTCAGAGGTTCCCAGTGTACTGCCATTCATTGAGTCCTCCCCTGCCTGGTTCCTTCTCCTAAAGTGCATCACCTCATATTTATCAGGGTTACATTCTATCTACCGTTCATCTGCCCATCTGACCATTCCATCTGCATCTTCCTGTAACTTAAGGCCTTCCTCCTCAGTGCTAATCACCCAGCCAATCTTTATGTCAAACATACACTTACTTATCACAACTCCCCTAATCTCCACCTAGCCCCCTCCACATTCACTTCTATATATTTTTTATGAATAACACAAACAGTAAGGGACGCAGCACTGAACCCTGTGGTACACCAGGGGACATTGGTCTCCAGTCACACCAACAGCGTTCTCTCACCACCCTCTGCCTCCTGCCACAAAGACAATGTTCGTTGGACCTTGTCAAGTTTTGCTTCACATTGTGAGATTTTGCTTTATTTTTCAGTTTCCAAGCTGGAAATTTGTAAAAGAGCTTCCGAAATAAAAAAAAAAGATCTCCTAAAACTAATTCAATCAAACGCATTGGATGTGACTTCCTTCTGATAAAGTCATGATGATTATCCCTGATCAAACCTTGCGGTTTTGATTGGAATTCAATTTTCTCTTTCCCTATTTTCTCCAGTAGTTTCCATAACAATGATCTAATACTCGCTCGTCTATAATT
>NW_025149816.1:0-1356 GCF_004010195.1 Chiloscyllium plagiosum | reverse complement strand
GTTATGCATCAAACAGCTGCTCAATGACTCATGTCTTCTTGAACAGTTGCGAGATGGCTGTCTATTTCTTGATTTGGAGATGCCGGGGTGTACTGTTGGACTGGGGTGTACAAAGTTAAAAATCACACAACACCAGGTTATAGTCCAACAGGTTTAATTGGAAGCACTAGCCTTTGGAGCGACGCTCCTTCATCAGGTGGTTTTCGAGGATATAATTGTCAGGCACAGAATTTATAGCAAACATTTACAGTGTGATGTAACTGAAATTATACATTGAAAATTTGATTGAAAGAAGTGAAACTATCACTGTATTCTAACAGATGAAAGGCTTAACAGACAATCAGTTTTTCAATGTATAATTTCAGTTACATCACACTGTAAATTTTTGCTATAAATTCTGTGTTACGGTCGAGCCCTCCACAATCACCTGATGATGGAGCGACGCTCTGAAAGCTAGTGTGCTTCCAATTAAACCTGTTGGACTATAACCTGGTCCAACAGGTTGTGTGATTTTTGTCTATTTCTTGGTCAGTTTGCTGTCATTTGCAATTAGTTTAACACTTTCTGTCGTTTGAATAAAGTCAAGACACGCATTCTTGCTCAAAGGTGTGAATCCTTGATTGTGAAGTATACATTCATTCTCTACTCTCTGACACCTCTTTTATTGCAGAGTTGCTTTAGGTTAAAAATCACACAACACCGGGTTATAGTCCAACAGGTTTAATTGGAAGCACTAGCTTTCGGAGTGACGCTCCTTCATCAGGTGGTTTTGGAGGATATAATTGTCAGGCACAGAATTTATAGCAAAGATTTACAGTGTGATGTAACTGAAATTATACATTGAAAAATACCTTGATTGTCTGTTGAGTCTTTCATCTGTTAGAATACAGTGATAGTTTCACTTCTTTCATGTGTAAATCACAAACCCTTTTTTAAAAGTTGCATTCTCGGGTTAGCTGTTAACAATGGTGATAGCTAGACAATATGTTGAAGGTGTTAGCCCCCTATGTACTCTGTCTGTGCCATGATGTTTAGATTGATTCTAATCTAAAAAGTGAGATAACAGAGTTTTACATGAATTCATCAAGGTATTTTTCAATGTATAATTTCAGTTACATCACACTGTAAAGTTTTGCTATAAATTCTGTGCCTTACAATTGTATCCTCCACTATCACCTGATGAAGGAGCGTCACTCCGAAAGCTAGTGCTTCCAATTAAACCTGTTGGACTATAACCTGGTGTTGTGTGATTTTTAACTTTGTACTCACCAGTCCAACACCGGCATCTCCGAATCAGAGTTGCTTTCGCTTGCCTTTAACATTAAGATCGATATTTCCTGAACCATGTAATTTCAC
>NW_025149815.1:0-1356 GCF_004010195.1 Chiloscyllium plagiosum | reverse complement strand
GGATTGGGAGAGTCACAGGCTTTCATTGGGTCTGCAGATCGAAAGTGCTGCAGGGTCCTGAAAGCATTGTCGAGTCTCCAGCGAGTGATCGTGTCTTTAGGACTGGAAGAGGTTACGTTGATACAGAAACATTGAAGACAATGTATGTTGTTTTCTTTTTTCTTGAACAGAGCCTCAATATCTCTCATCAGCCATGGATCGCTAAACCTGCCAGCTTTTCCCTTAACTCTAACAGGAACACACTGACCCTGGATTCTTGAGATCACACTTTTAAAAGCCTACAATTTGCCAGCCATTCCTTTTCCTTCAAACAGACTCACCCAGTTGATGGGAGCATGATGTGGAGGAGTCTCTGTTGGACGGGGGTGGTCAAAGTTAAAAATCACACAACACAGCTTCCAGTCCAATAGGTTTATTTGAGGCACTAGGTTTCAGAGCGCTGCTCCTTCATCAGGTGGTTGTGGAGCCCAATCATAAGACATATAATTTATAGCAACAGGATAGTAGTGTCATGGAATGTAATATCAAACAAATTTAGTGTTAATTTTATCTTTTAGGATGATCACCTGCGCTTTTAAAGCGAGTGTTTTGAAATAAACATGTTGGACTATAACCCGATGTTGTGTGAATTTCAATTCACTCAATCGACCTCTGCGCGATCCTGCCTAATGGCCCCAAACCTGGCCCTGCTCCAGTTTAAGACCTTAATCTGTGGAGCTGTCTGATCTTCTTCCATAACTATGTTAAAACGAAGACAGTTGTGGTCACTGGACCCAAACTGACACTTCAGTCACTTGCCCGACTTCGGTTTCTGAGGGGAGGTCCAGTGTTGCTCCTGCCTGAGTAGAGTGGGGCCCTCTATATATTGATCTGGGAAAATTTATTGGACACATTGAACAAATTCCACCCGAAACGGGCCTTTTACACTCTGGGTGGCCCAGACAATACAATGGAAGTTAAAATCTCCAAACAGTACTATTCTGTTATTTCTATAGGTACCTGCAATCTCTCTACACATCCGCTCCTCTAGCACTCGCTGGCTATTTGGAGGTTTCGAACACCATCCTCGTCGACTGACCAACCTCTCTTTGTTTCTAACTTCTCACCATATGTCCTCATTTGATGACCCCTTAAAAGTATCATCTCTAAGCACTGTTTTATGTCCTCCCTTATCAAAAGGACAACTCCCCTTCCTCACTTACTTGTCCCTCTGTCACGCCTGGAGCTTCTGTATCCTGGGACATTGAGCTGCCAGTCCTGCCCTTCTCGCAGCCATGTTTCTGTTATGGCTATAATATCCCGGTCCCTAGAGCTAATCCATGTTCTGAGCTCGTCTGCCTTACCAGTCAGGCCTCG
>NW_025149814.1:0-1356 GCF_004010195.1 Chiloscyllium plagiosum | reverse complement strand
GTAATCTGTAACGTAACACAGCACTCTCCCAGTCTTGTACATAATCTGTACTGTAACACAGCACTCTCCCAGTCCTGTATATAATCTGTAATGTAACACAGTTCTCTCTCAGTCTTGTACATAATCTGTAATGTAACACAGCACTCTCCCCGTCCTGTACATAATCTGTAATGTAACACAGCACTCTCTCAGTCTTGTACATAATCTGTAATGTAACACAGCACTCTCCCTATCCTGTATATAAACTATAATGTAACACAGCACTCCCCCAGTCCTGTATATAATCTGTAATGTAACACAGCACTGTTCCAGTCCCGTATATAATATGTAATGTAACACAGCACTCTCCCAGTCTGGTATATAATCTGTAATGTAACACAGCACTGTCCCAGTCCTGTATAAAATCTGTAAAGTAACACAGCACTCTCCCAATCTTGTATATAACCTGTAATGTAACACAGCACTCGCCCTGTTCTGTATATAATCTGTAATGTAACACAGCGCAGTCCCAGTTCTGTATACAATCTGTCATGTAACACAATAATCTCCCAGTCCTGTATATAATCTGAAATGTAACACAGCACTCTCCCAGTTCTGTATATAATCTGTAATGTAACACAGCCCAGTCCCAGTTCTGTACATAATCTGTAATGTAACACAGCACTGTCCCAGTCCTTTACATAATCTGTAATGTAATACAGTACTCTCCCAGTCCTGTATATAATCTGTAATTTAACACAGTACTGTCCCTGTCCTGTATATAATCTGTAATGTAACACAGCACTGTCCCAGTCCTGTATATAGTCTGTAATGTAACACGGCACTCTTCCTGTCCTGTATATAATCTGTAATATAACACAGCACTGCCCCAGTCCTGTATATAATCTGTAATTTAACACAGCACTCTCTCAGTCCTGTATATAATCTATAGTGTAACACGGCACTTTCCCAGTCCTCTATATAATCTGTAGTGTATCACAGCACTGTCCCAGTTGTGTATACAATCTGTAATGTAACACAGCACACTCCCAGTTCTGTACATTATCTGTAACGTAACACAGCACTGTCTCAGTCCTGTATATAATCTATAATTAAACATGGCACTCACCCAGTCCTGTATGTAATCTCTAGTGTACCACTGCACTGTCCCGGTCCTGTACGTAATCTGTAATTTAACACAGTACTGTCCCTGTCCTGTGTATAATCTGTAATGTAACACAGCGCTGTCATAGTCCTGTATATAATCTGTAATGTAACACAGCACTCTCCCAGTTCTGTATATAATGTGTAATGCAACACAGCACTCTTCCAGTCCTGTATATTATCTGTAATGTAACACAGCACTGTCCCAGTCCT
>NW_025149813.1:0-1356 GCF_004010195.1 Chiloscyllium plagiosum | reverse complement strand
TTAATTTAAAAATAAGGTTTGCACATCTCTCACTTATCTCACTTCTTGTATTTTGATTCAAGAATGTTTTCTGGTGGAATTCTAGTATATACCAAACATTTGTTGGCTTCAAATAAGGTCTTTCACACCCAGTTATCAATCTGTTGTTAATGTTTCAGCTGTTACATTGACATTGATTAGGTACTCATTCAGAGACATCAAGTGACAATTATAAACTACTTGCAGGATTATTGAATTGAAAGAAAGATACAGACTTGGAAACATTTTTTTTAGAAGGAATTGCTTTTTCATTCATATGTGTAAGCTGTTCAAGAATTCTATATCGCCTTCCATTGGTTTTCTTGCCCAGAATGTAAATTTATAATTCATGTGAATTTTATTGTGTTCTGTATTTTGAAATTTGTATCAGATTTAAGAAGAAAAAGAGGAGCAATTAACATGAAAACTTCAGTGAATAGAAAGCGCAGTAAATTAAATTGACAGAGGTAAGTTTTAGTATTGTCTCTGAATGTTCAAATATTTCTAATAGCAAGAGCGTTGTGCCTGTTAAGCACAGCAGGTCAGATAGCATTCAAGAGAAGCAGAATCAACGTTTTGGGCATAAGCCCTTCAGGAATCTTTTCGATACACCGGGTTTGGAGTAGTGAATCCTATATAAGATATGTATTTGCGAAACTCTGTGTGTCTTATCCCAGGCACCACGCTTGCAAGCGTCTAATAAACAAACTGATTGCTTCAGATCTTGTCTTGGGCTGAAATTATTGAAGTAAGTGAGCATTGTTTCTCACAGTCTGTAATTTAAATTTACTGTGCTTTCTATTCTCTCAACTTTTCATATTAATTGCTCCTCGTTTTCTTCTTAACTTTGAGACAAATCTCAAAATTCCGGGCGCAATTAAAGCGATATCAATTCTAAATTAGTATCTGGACAAGAGAACCAATGAACAGCTACATAGACCTCTTGAACATGGGGGCTGGGCATTGAGAATAGAGGATCAGTGGTTAACACTCCTGTCTTACAGTGTTATGCACTTGGGTTTGATTCCATCTTCGGCCATATGTTTGTGTGGAGTTTGCATGTTCTGGTTTTCTCCTACATTCCAAAGATATGCAGGTTAGGTAAATTGGCCATGCTAAGCTGTACGTTCTGTTCAGGGATGTGTAGGTTATGTGCATTAGTCAGGGGTAAATGTCCAGTAATCTGAGAGCAGAATGGTGCCGAGTGGATTATTCTTTGGAACGTCAGTGGAGACTTGTTGGGCCAAATGGCCTGTTTCCACACAGTAGAGATTTCATAAACTTAGAATTGTGTTTCGCTAAACGAAACTGACATTTTTTTAAAATGTTGCATTTAAA
>NW_025149812.1:0-1356 GCF_004010195.1 Chiloscyllium plagiosum | reverse complement strand
AATTGCCCTCGATACCGTATTTTTAGAGGTTCCGAAGGCGGAACATGATGATTTTTTCCTCCAGACGACTGTTGGTTAGAATTTGGCAGTGGAGGAGGCCAACAACTTGCATGTCCTTGGTGCAGTGGGAGGGAGAGTTGAAGTATTCAAGCACAGGGAACTGGGGTTGTTGGGTATGTGCGTCTGAGAGTGTTCCCTGAACCGTTCTGCAAGTTGATGTCCTGTCTCTCCAACGGAGAGGAGACCAGGAGCAATGGACAGAGTAGGTGAAGTGTTTGGATGCATATGATGTTCTTTGCCTGATGTAGAAATATCATTAGGGGCCTTGGACGGAGGTGAAGAGGGAGGTGTTGACACAGGTTTCATACCTCTTGTAATGACAAAGAAGGTGTCAGGAGTGGAAGGTGGCTTGGTGGGGGTGGGGGTGTCATGAACCTCACGAGGGAGTTGTGAAGGGAATGATCTCTACAGACTGCTGATAGGGGTCGGGAGGGAAGTAAAACTCAGGTGGTGAAGTCTGACACTTAGTGGTGGAAATGTCGGAGGATGATGCGTTGTATCCTGGGGTTGATGGAAGGCGAGCAACAGAGGAGTTCTATCCTTGCTGTAGTTGGAAGGGTGGAGTGCAAGGGCGGAGGTATGGGAGGTTGAGGAGATGCGCTAGAGCACCCTCCTGCAGCCGAACCACCTCTTCAATACTACCTGTCCCTCTATCTAGTTTTGCACTGTTTGCAAACATAGCTAGAATCCCCCCAGTTTCTTTATGTAAATCATTAATGCACAAAATGAATAGTTGTGGTCCCAACACTGAGTCTTGTGGAACACCACTTGTCCCTGCCTGCCATCCTGAGAAGGACCCTTTTATCCCTGCTCTCTGCTTTCTGTCAGACAGCCATTCTTCTATCCATGCTAGCAGCTTGTCTCTAACACCATGAGACCTTATCTTTCTCAGTAGCCTTCTGTGTGGCACGTTGTCAAAGGATTCTTGAGGAACAAGTGGATAACATCTATTGGTTCTCCTTGGTCTAATCTGCTCGCTATTCCCTCAATGTATTCTAGCAGGTGTGTCAGGCCAGATGTCCCCTTGAAGAAACTATGCTGACGCTGTCCTACTTTACCAAAGACCTCCAAGCATTCAGAAGTCCCATCCTTCAGATGGATTTCAGGACGTTACCCACAACTAAGGTTAGGCTAATCAGTCTGTAATTGTCCATCTTCTGCCTAACTCCCTTATTAAACGGAGTGCCATGTTAGACATTTTCCAGCCATTTGGCCCTTTCCTGATTTTAGTCATTCCTGAAAGATTACTAGTTACGCTTGCACTACCTCTTCAGGTATTTACCTTACAATGCTGGG
>NW_025149811.1:0-1356 GCF_004010195.1 Chiloscyllium plagiosum | reverse complement strand
AACGTCGATGTTCCTGCTTCTCAGATTCTGTCTCACTTGTTCTTTTTCAGATCCAAATGTTCCTGGCTCAAACGTCCAGCAGCTGAAGTTCTCACTGATTCCACGGTATGGAGATTGGAACTGTATACAGTGCAACCAGTGTCGTCCCGAACCGGTGGTAGAGTTAATGTGGTCTGAAGAAAAGGGAGCTGGAGACTATGCGCTGCGTTCCCAGTATAGGGTATAACTAAATGATAGGAAGATCGGGTCAGTGCACGGGGCTCTCAGTGCGGTCTGAGAGATACGGACCTGGGAATGATGTACGTTGCTCCCAGCGTGGTCTGAGTGATAGGTAGATAGGGACCGTGACAGGGCTCCCAACATGGGACTAACCGAAGAATAGTAGGAGGGGAACTGTGCACCATATTCCTGTGTATTCCACTTGAAGCAGTTAGATCATAGGACTGTACATCTAAGTGTAGATGACCCATAAGATATGGGAATGATGAAATGCATAATGCAGATGAGTAAATCGGGAAGCTGAATTGAAAAAAAACACGAAGTGGAAAAGGATAGATGGGCATTAGACTCATGCACCGCCGCTGAGTACCACAAACCAATGACCTATCACACGGCATTTCAGCGTCGGCAATTGGATGCCACAGGGCCAGAGGGTTGTATTGTTTGTTTGGCTGTGATCCGGGAGAGATCCGGAGAAGCAGTCTCTGTCTCTGATTTATGGCTGCTGCATCTGGCTGCGCAATGGTTGGGATGGTGGGAAGGACACCAAGGTCGTAGACACGACCTCAAAATAAGCCGTGTGAGAGTGTACATTCGCCAGACCCATCAAATACTGTAACTTCAGCGAGTCAACTAATGGAGAGTTTTCAGAAATAAAATCATTATATTGGCACTCACTTGAGGTCTGTCTCTTCTTGACGCACAGCAGGACATTGGGTGGGGCATTGCGACCGGACTGAACGTATGCTGACACTGTCAGATGGTCAGTGCTTTGGAAGCGGACACTGTCGGAGCGTCAGTGCTGAGAGAGTGGACACTGTGCAGGGTAGCGCTGAGGGAGTGGGAAATGTTGGAGGATCAGTGCTGGTGGTGTGTGCACGTCATAGTGTCAGTTCTGAAGAAGTGGGCACTGTCTGGAGGTCAGGTCTGGCGAGTGGGCACTGTCAGCATGTCAGGGCTGAGGGATTGGCACTGTTGGTGGGTCAGTGTTGAGAAGGTGGGCACTCTCAGTGGGTCAGTGCTGAGGGAGTGGGCACTGGTTGAAGGCCAGCACTAAGGAACTTCTGCACACAGCCTTCTACATTATCTACAACTCCACCATAGTTTGTGTCATTGGCACCATTACTAACTCATCCA
>NW_025149810.1:0-1356 GCF_004010195.1 Chiloscyllium plagiosum | reverse complement strand
ACCCTCTCTAAGACAGACTGTGACACACTCTGACCGCTCTGACATTCTCTTCGACATACTGTGACACTCTGTGACTCACTCTGAGACTCTGAGACACACTGTGACACACAGTGAGTCTCTCTTCCACTCTGACACACATTCTGACACTCTGTGATTCTCTATGACACTCGGAGACACACTGTGACTCTATCTGACCCTCTCTCACATTCTCTGACTTTCTCTGACACTGCCTGGGACACACTGTGACACTGACGTTCTCTGAGACACATTATGACACTCTCTATCTCTCTCTGACCGATTCTGAGACCCTGAGAAACACTGCGAAACTCTCTGAGACACACTGTGACTCTCGCTGACAGACTGTAACACACTGCGACACACTCTGACACTCTCTGAGACATGCTGTGACACTCTCGGACTCTCTGTGACACTGCCTGAAACACACTGTGACACTGACACACACTGGGACATATTGTGACACTCTCTGTCTCACTCTGAACGATTGTGAGACACTGAGAAACAATGTGATACTCTCTGAAACAGACTATGGCACTCTCGGACACTCTCTGAGATACACTGTGACACTCTCTGACAGACTGTGACACACTGTGACAACCTCTGACATTCTCTGACACTCTCTGAGACACACTTTGACACTTTCTGACTCTCTCTCACACTCTCGGAGATCCACTTTGACACTCTCTGACTCTCTCTAACATTCTCTGAGACACATTCTGACACTCTCCGACTCTTTCTGAGACACACGGTGCCACTCTCTTACACACAGTGATACTCTCTGACTCTCTCTGAGACACAGTGTGAAACTCTCGGACACACTCTGACACTCTCAGACTCTCTTTCTCATACACTGTGACAATCTCTGACACACTGTGACTCTCTGACACTCTGAGGCACTCTGTGCCTATCTCTGTCTCTCTGAGACACACTGTGACACTCTCTGAGACAGACTGTGAAACACTTTGACACTCTCTGACTCTCTGAGACAGACTGTGACACTCTTTGACAGAATTTGGCACACTGCGACGCTCGCTGACTGAGTGTGACACTCTCTGACTCACTCTGACACTCTCAGAGTCAAATTGTGACACGTTCTCACTCTCTTTGACACTCTCTGTAACACACTGTGAAACTCTCTGACAGACTGTGACACTCTCTGACTCTCACTGACACTGTCTGAGACACACAGTGACATTCTCTGCCTATCTCTGACCCTCTCTGACCGACTGTGAGACACTGTGGCTCTCTCTGAAACACTGTCTCAATCTCAGAAAGACTGCGAAACTCTGTGACACTTTATGACTTTCTCTGACACTCTCTATGTCCCACTTTGACACT
>NW_025149809.1:0-1356 GCF_004010195.1 Chiloscyllium plagiosum | reverse complement strand
AGAATTTTTTAAAACACCCCCTCACACTTACTGCATCACCACCTCCCTGATACCCTCACACTTACTGCGTCACTATAACCCTGATACCCTCACACTTACTGCATCACTATCACCCTGATCCCATCACACTTACTGTGTCACTATCACCCTGATACCCTCACACTTATGCATCATTATCACCCTGATCCCCTCACTGTTACAGTGTCATTACCACAGTGATACCCTCACAGTTACTGCGTCACTATCACCATGATCGCCTCACACTTACTGCGTCACTATCACCCTGATCCACTCACACATACTGCATCACTATCACCCTGATCCCATCACATTTACTGCGTCACTATCTCCCTGATCCTCTCACACTTACTGCGTCAATATTACCCTGATCCACTCACACTTACTGCATCACTATCATCCTGATCCCCTCACACTTACTGTGTCACTATCACCCTGATACCCTCACACTTACTGCATAATTATCACCCTGATCCCATCACACTTACTGCGTCTCTATCATACTGACTCCCTCAAACTTATTGCGTCACTAACGTGCTGATACCCTCACACCTACTGCGTCACTATCACCCTGATACCCTCACACCTACTGCATCACTATCACCCTGATCCCATCACATTTAAGCGTCACTATCTCCCTGATCCCCTCACACTTACTGCGTCACTATCACCCTGACCCCCTCACACTTACTGCATCACCACCACCCTGATACCCTCACACTTACTGCGTCACTATCACCCTGATCCCATCACACTTACTGTGTCACTATCACCCTGATACCCTCACACTTACTGCATAATTATCACCCTGATCCCATCACACTTACTGTGTCACTATCATACTGACACCCTCAAACTTATTGCGTCACTAACGTGCTGATACCCTCACACTTACTGCGTCACTATCACCCTGATCCCCTCACACTTACTGCGTCACTATCACCCTGATTCCCTCACACCTACTGCGTCACTATCTCCCTGATACCCTCACACTTACTGCGTCAATATTACCCTGACACCCTCACACTTACTGTGTCACTATCATTCTGATCCCATCACACTTACTGCATCACTATCTCCCTGATCCCCTCACTGTTACAGTGTCATTATCACAGTGATACCCTCACACTTTCTGCGTCACTTTCACCAAGATGCCCTCACACTTACTGCGTCACTATCACCCTGATCCCCTCACACTTACTGCATCACTATCACCCTGATCCCATCACACTTACTGCATCACTATCACCCTGATTCCCTCACACCTACTGCGTCACTATCACCCTGATACCCTCACACTTACTGCGTCACTATCACTCTCATCCCCTCACACTTACT
>NW_025149808.1:0-1356 GCF_004010195.1 Chiloscyllium plagiosum | reverse complement strand
GTACATCCCGTCTGTGGGTCCCATTTGGCTCCCGAGTGTATCGAGAGCTGGCATTGTGAAGCTCAGAAACAATTAAATGGTGTGTGTCAGGCTTCTTTTCACTTCCTGGTGTGTCCCATGTGGTACTCCATGGACACGGGTGTGTGTGTTTGACAGTTGCTTACTTCCTGGTGTGTCCCATGTGGTACTCCATGGACAGGGGTGTTTGTATTTGACTGTTGCACACTTCCCAGTGTGTCTCATGTGGTACTCCATGGGCAGAGGTGTGTGTGTTTGGCTGCTGTTCACTTCCCGGTATGTCTCATGTGGCGATCTATGGACAGGGGTGTGTGTGTGCTGGGCTGCTGTTCACTTCCCGGTGAGCCCCATGTGGCGATCCATGGACAGGTGTGTGTGTGTGTGTGTGCTGGGCTGCTGTTCACTTCCCGGTGTGTCTCATGTGGTGCTCCATGTTGGACAGGGGTTCCAGCAGCTTTAGACATGTCTTTGAACCTTGGTCTGTGCGTGTCCACTGAACACCTGTGCTTGTCCCTCTCAGATGATTGTGTGGTCAGTAACGCGACGAAACCTCTCGAGTATTATTATAAAAGAGCAGGCATCGAACTTGTAGCTGAGGGGCTTCTGACTGACTCCTGTTATTGAAAAGTTAGTGGAGTGCTTTGGATGGTTTGCTGGAGGTTGTGCTGTGAGCTGCCTCATCATTCAGGGAGACCTGAGGATTTGGTGACCCAACTCGGGATGGCGCATAGGGACTGTAGTTACTGCATCTGTGTTTGTAAGATGAACACCAAATGGAGCAGAGGCTGCACAGATCTGAAACCACGGAGTGAGTGTGCGTGGGGAAAGGGATCTGCTATATCCACTCTGGGTTTTCCAGGAACAGCTTCCCAAGTTACATTTAACTCAGGAGCAGAGTGTGAGGGGACCGTGATTGAACAAGGAGCTGGTCACAGAGCAATATCATTTCCTTAAACGCGACCTGCATCTTCACACCAGGGGGAGGACGGTGCTGCCAGTGGCTGTCAGGATCACTGTTTCATTCAGCTTCTATGATCTGGAACTTTCCAGGCAGGAGTGGGTGACAGCTCCATCATCTCCCAGTATGTTGATGTCAACGTCACCTGTTGGAATCGGAGGATATATATAGTGGTTGAGAGCAATGCGGTCCCTGAGAACATCAGGGAGATGGAGCAACACTTCCCTTGTCTGATCGGGTCAGAATGAACCCTCCAGTACACACTGCATCACTAAGTCCTGTAGTCTTTCTCCGTTTCAGGAAGATACTGCCTGCCATTCTTCCTAAAAAAAGACAGACCTTAATTATATGTTGCAGCTGTACAGGACTTTGGTTAGGCC
>NW_025149807.1:0-1356 GCF_004010195.1 Chiloscyllium plagiosum | reverse complement strand
CTTTTCTTTGGATGTTTGATTCGCGACAGTTTATATGCATCTGCAGAGCCCCCATGTGGATTGACAGAGAGGTACAGACTCTGAATAAACTCTGAACAGTTTAATGCACAGTTACGGTGTGACACTGCATTGAATATCACTTTGTACACAATCCTGTCAGAAGCCAAAATACTGTCATTCTGAAACAGTTAGTTATTCCACGCCGGTTTCTGACCTCCACGGACACCATGGGACTGCCTTCTTGGAATGGAATATAACTTGGAGAATGGCTAAAAAATGTTGGCTTCATTCCGACTGCCAGAAAACCATGTTAAAGTAACACATATGTACCATGAGTAATTAAGCCATGTGGATCAATTTGGAGCAGTCTGTCTGTGCAGCCCCTGCTCCATTTGTTTGTGATGTTGGAGCATCTCTGACACTTTCCTGTTCCTGTGTTAGTGGCTTGACAAGCTGAATAACCACTTGCTGTTCCTTTGTAAGTAACTCCCACGTGACATGTGGGAGAGCGCAGTCTCCCTGTCTTCCTGAGCAACAGGCAGGAGGGACTGAATGGTCTATCCTTCTTTTGCCCAGTAGTTTTGGTGGGATGAATGGCTTCCTCACATTCTTGTGAAACCAGGTTGAGGTGCTGAATGAACTCCTCCTTTTACTGTGGAAGTGTGCTGTGCTGTTAAATAAACGTTACCCGGACTTTAACAGCACGATCTTGAATGTTGTCCAGGTCTTGCTGTACATGGTCACAGGCAGTTTCAAGAGCTGAAGAGGGACAACTTGTCCTGGAAACTTTCTTCTGCTGGCACGGTGGCTCAGTAGCTAACAGTGCTACCTCACGGCACCAGGGTCCCAGGTTCGACTCCAGCCTTGGGCAACTGTCTGTGTGGAGTTTGCACATTCCCCATTTGTCTGCATGAGTTTCTTCCGGGTGCTCCAGTTTCCTCCCACAGTCCGAAGATGTTCAGGCCAGGTGAATTGGCCATGCTAAATTGTCCATTATGTTAGGTACATTAGTCAGAGCGAAATGTGTCTGAGTGGGTTACTCTTCGGAGGGTCGGTGTGGACTGGTTGGGCCGAAGTACCTATTTCCACACTGTAGGGAATCTAATCTGCTCAGTTTAGATTCAATGGGTTGAATAGCCTCCTTCCACACTGTAGGGATTATGTGATGACAAACTGGAGATGCCTGGGTTGAGGAAGCTACGCTGAGGTTCTCCTGCAGATGTGTCCCACGGCTGAGATTATTGATGGCCACCAATGATAATCATCTTCCCTTGTGCCGTGAATGAATCCAAAAAGTGCAGAGGTCATAATTAATTCTCATTCAGTGCGATTTACCAGGAGGAGAATACCAGGATG
>NW_025149806.1:0-1356 GCF_004010195.1 Chiloscyllium plagiosum | reverse complement strand
ACAGTGGCCTAACCAATATTCTGTACAGCCACAGCATGACCTCCCAACTCTTGTACTCAATACTCTGACCAACAAAGGAAAGAATACCAAATACCTTCTTCACTATCCTATCTACTTGAGATTCCACTTTCATGGAGCTATGAACCTGCACTGCAAGGTCTCTTTGTTCAGAAACACTCCCTAGGACCTTACCATTAAGTGAAAAGTCCTGCTAAGGTTTGCTTTCCCAAAATGCAGCACCTCACATTTATCTAGATTAAACTCTATCTGCCACTTCTCATTTAAGTTGTTCCTAATTTTTTTTTACAATTGTATTGAGCTGAGTGTTTTACATCCCATTTCCTTTACGAACTGAAGCTTCAGAACTGAAGGAACGTTGGGTGTCAGTTTCTTAAGTATAAGTGGATGTTGAGAAAGAAATTCAGAGAGATAAAATAGATGAAGATGTGGGATAGCAGAAGCAGTGGTTCAGTGGCAATGTCACTGGACTATAAATCTAGAACCCCAAGATATTGTCCTGCTAATGGGTTTGAATGCCACCATAATAGGTGTTTGAACTTGGATTCAATATAAGTTTAGAACTGAAAGTCTAAGTATAACCAAAAACAACCTTTGCCAATTGTTGTAAGAATCCATCTGGCTCACTAATATCCTTTAAGGAATGATGAAGTACAGATGGGGAATGTATTCAAATTACAGAAACATTAGCACTTTCATTATTGTCCTCTCGTCAAGACCCCAACTTCATTCAGCATCAAAACTTTTGCTGTGATTGGAAATGTTTAGCTCAGAAGGCTTATCCATTCTACAAAGGTGTGCTCTGAAAATTGACCTTGTGTAGAATTTTCCAGCAACTAACTGGTGCGTCAACTGAGTTTTAGTCCAACAAGTTTACTTGAAATCACAAGCTTTTGGAGCAGCTTCTGACTTCTGACCCTGTCCACCTCAGTCCAACACCAGCACATCCACATCATGTGCATCAGCCTAACAGTAAATGATGGTTAGACTTTCTTTGCCTTATTTCCCCTTCAAAAGACATTAAAAAAGATTTGAAATCAAATTTCAAAGCTTTTACTTTGGGTAAATAGTATTTTATGATTGTACAGTCTGTTGTTCTGCTATGTTCCCACTACAAACAACAATGACAGTCATGAATATATGACAACTGTAGTTCCTCTGGGAATGTTTGAAAGGAGAGAGATTAGAATAAATGTTTCTGCATGCCCCTCCTCCCAGTCTGCAGCAACAAATGCAGGGAAATTGTAATATTCCATTGTTGATTTTATAAATCATTAAAGAAAGCTTCCTAAATACCTTTGGTATTTTGGCCAAAGTTAAACTGTAAATGAAAGAATG
>NW_025149805.1:0-1356 GCF_004010195.1 Chiloscyllium plagiosum | reverse complement strand
CAGCGAGTCGTAAGTTCATGGAATGCCCTGTCATCAGCAGTGGTGGACTCTCCCTCTTTATGGGCATTTAAGCGGGCATTGGATAGGTATATGGAGGATAGTGGGTTAGTATAGGTTAGGTGGGCTTGGATCGGCGCAACATCGAGGGCCAAAGGGCCTGTACTGTGCTGTATTCTTCTATGTTCTATGTAGCTCACTACTGCTGCAGACGGAGGAGAAAGTGAGGACTCTATGTGCTGGAGATCAGAGAAGAGAGTGTGGAACTGGAAAGAATAGCCGGTCAGGCAGTATCCGAGGAGCCGGGGAATCGAGGTTTTGGTTATAAGTCTGATGAAGTATTCATGCACGAAACGTCGATTCTCCTGCTTCTTGCATCCTGCCTTACATGCTGTCCTTTTCCAGCGACAAACTCTCCACTGCCACAGACTGTCATATAATCCGAGCTCCCAGGCGCGGAATCAGAGACACTCAGTGCTCTGAGTACACCTACTGGGGACACCTCGCGTTGGCGTTTAGGGGCAAGTTGTTCTTCATCAATGCGGCTCTCAATTTGCCTGCCTCTTGGTCCTTTACAATGTTTTCTGCACTCCTTGCTTGGAGCATTGTTTGTCCACATGTGCACTGCACATGCAGGATAGTGGGAATTTGTTCTGGTGAGTTGTTAGCTGAACCTGGCTTTGGGTTTATGCTCTCTCATAAATCTGAATGGTCAGAAGAGAGTGGTTGTCATTTCTGAGATTTTTTTTCATATGTAAGGTAGAGTGCTTCGTGTGTCGGTTCATGGCATGTTCCCCGAGCGTTGTTTGTCTGCAAGGATTCTGCGGGAATATCTTTTGTTGGCAAGGCATTTCTGGAGGAGCCAGTGAACAACACAGCTGGATTCCCTTGTCGCAATACACACAGTCGACGAGAAAAACAAGTTCGACTGGGGCAACACAAAAATAATAGGACAAGCCAAATAGAGGGTGGCCAGAAAATTTCTAGAAGGAAAACACCCATCCATGGACTCCATCAACAAGCTCGTTGAGCTAAACCCAACATACCGGGACCTGCAACGAACTACCAGTACTGACAAACCGAAGCAGTGGAAATTAACTCAAATCAATTCAAAACGCCACAGGACAGCCACGCTTCACAAGACTTTCAGCAGTCCTGAAGATGTCGCCGAGAATGCGGAGGAAACGGCTGCAAACCAACTGCCCAAAACCGCCCAAAATCCCCAAAACCGCAACCTGCACTTGAATTACAAATCTTTAAACAAAACTTGAAACTCCAAATCAGGCCAGGCTGCGCCAGCAAGGAAATGAACTCTGGAATCCTACATGACATGTGAAGATTAGAAGTAACACACGACAG
>NW_025149804.1:0-1356 GCF_004010195.1 Chiloscyllium plagiosum | reverse complement strand
GCCCACTTCCCACTATCTGTGTCTATGTGGCACCACCCACACACTCCCAGTCTTGGGCAGGCCTTGTAGAGGTGGTCTACTGCGCCACACAAGTCGTAGGTCTTGGGTCCTCCCATCCTTAGTCAGGGGGCCCTCCTGTTTTCGGTTCCTGCAGATGGTTGCTGCCATGTGTGCTGCTCTCCTGCAGGGTCAAGCAAGGAATAAAGAAAATTACAACACAGGAACAGGCCTTCCGCCCTCCAAGCTTGCTTTATCTAAACCTGTCAACTATTCCCAAGGATGTGGATCCCTCTGCTCCCTGTCCATTCATGCATGTATCTCAATATATCTTAAGTGATCATATTGTGTCCACCTCTACCACGTCCATTGGCAACACATTCCAGGTATGCATCATCCTCTGCGTAAAGAACTTTCCACAATCGTCGTGTTACCCACCCTATCTCTCCCTCTCATGGTTTTGTAGATCTCAATGTGGTTCTCCCTCAACCTGAGTCTTTCTAATACAAATAACCGTAATCTGCTCAACTGCTCTTCATAGCTCGCAACGTCCATACCAGATAACACCCTGGTAACCTCCTTTGCATCCTCTCCACACCCACATATTTCTGATAATGTGGCGGCCAGAACTGTATGCAGTATTCCAAATGTGGATGAACCAAAGTTCCCAACTCTTACACTCAATACCCCGACCAATGAAGGAAAGCATGCCGTATGCCTCCTTAACTACCCTATCGACCTGCGGTGCCACCTTTAGGGTACAATTGCCCACAGGGAATAAAAGAATGACAAGAGTAAGATTAGGGCCAATCAAGGATATTAATGGGAAGTTGTGTGTAGAGTCAAAGGAGATAGGGGAAGCACTAAACAAATATTTTTCGAAAGTATTCACTCTAAAAAACGACAATGTTGTCGAGGAGAATACTGAGATACAGGCGACTAGACTAGGTTTGATTAAGGTTCACAAGGAAGAGGTATTAAAAGTCCTGCAGAGTGTGAAAATAGATAAGTCCCCTGGGCCGGATGAGTTTATCCTAGAATCCTCTGGGATGCCAGGGACGAGATTGTCGAGCTTTTGGCATTGATCTTTAAATCGTCATTTTCTACAGGAATAGTGGCAGAAGACTGGAGGATAGCAAATGTGGTTTCCCTGGTCAAGAAGGGGAGTAGAGACACCCCTGGTAATTATAGACCAGTGAGCCTTACTTCAGTTGTTGGTAAAGTGTTGGAAAAGGTTATAAGAGATAGGTTTTATAATCATCCAGAAAAGAATAATTTGATTAGGGATAGTCAGCACGGTTTTGTGAAGGGTAGGTTGTGCCTCAAAAAACTTATTGAGTTCTTTCAGAACGTGACCAA
>NW_025149803.1:0-1356 GCF_004010195.1 Chiloscyllium plagiosum | reverse complement strand
AGTTACAGTGTGTCTGAGAGAGTGTCAGAGAGATTCGGAGAGTGTCACAGTCTGTCTCAAAGAGTGTCACAGTGTGTCACCGTCTGTCAGAGAGTGTCACAGAGTGCTTCAGATGTGCTGGAAAGTGTCACAGTATGTCATAGATAGTGTCGGAGAGTGTCACAGTGTGTCTCAGAGAGTGTCACGGTGTGTTGGAAAGTGTCAGAGAGTGTCACAATGTGTCTCTGCCTGTGTCAGAGAGTGTCACAGAGTATTTCAGAGAATATCAGAGAGTATCACAGTGTGTCTCAGAGAGTGTCACAGTCTGTCAGTCTCTCAGAGAGTGTTACAGTGTGTCACAGTCTGTCAGAGAGTGTCACAGTGCACCTCAGAGAGAGTCAGAGCGTGTCACAGTGTGTCTCAGAGATTCAGGGAGAGTCAGAAAGTATCACAATCTGTCAGCGAGTGTCACACTCTCTGAGACACACTGTGATGACACTCTCTGACACAGACAGAGACACACTGTGACACTCTCTGACACTCTCCAACACACTATGACACTCTCTGAGACCACTGTGACACTCTCTAACAATCTCTGCGACACTTTCTAGCACGTCTGAAACACTCTGTGACACTCTCTGACAAACGGTGACACACTGTGACGCTCTTTGAGACACACTGTGACATTTTCTGACTCTCCCTGACTCTCTGAGACACACTGTGACACTCTCTGGCTCTCTCTGAGGCACACTGTGACATTCTCTGACTGACTGTGACATACTGAAACACTATCTGACTCTCTCTGGCACTCTGAGACACACTGTGACACTCTCTGACCCTCTCTGAAACACACTTACATTGTCTGAGAGACTGTGACACACTGCGCTGCTCTCTGAGACACTCTGTGCCACACATTGACTCTCTCTGAGGCACAGTGACACACTGAAACACTATCTGACTCTCTCTGGCACTCTGAGACACACTGTGACACTCTCTGACTCTCTGAAACTCACTGTTACACTCTCTGAGAGACTTGACACACTGTGCCGCTCTCTGAGACACACTGTGACACTCTCTGACTCTCTCTGAGACACACTGCGACACACACTGACTCTCTCTGACATTCTCTGAGGCACAGTATGACATACTGTGACACTCTCTGAGACATGGTGACATTTTCTGCGACACTGCGACACTCTCTGTGCCACACTGTGACACTCTCTGAGATAGACTGTGACACTCACTGACTCACTCTGACTCTCTCTGAGGCACAGTATGACATACTATGATACTCTCTGACACTCTCTAAGAGACTGTGACACTCTCTGAGACACATTGTGACATTCTCTGACACTCTCTGAAACACACTGTGACACT
>NW_025149802.1:0-1356 GCF_004010195.1 Chiloscyllium plagiosum | reverse complement strand
CACATGAGGGAAGAACAAAAGTAAAGTTAGCTCTCTTCGTCTGCCTGTTTTCCTTATTCCTACACTTCATTTCCATTCAGGTTGGTGACCATTCCCTATTTCAAGTGCAATCTGTCTGACTGAGTCTCTCCCCAAGAGTGATGTTCATCTACACAGGCACCTCTGGTGCTGACTTTACTGATGCTGACATACAGATGTAAGGAACTTTTTAATTCCACATCGATGGCAGTGCATATAAAAGGAATGGTTTTTATGTCATAATAAAGATACGGAGACCGTTAAGTGAGGGAAAGGAATTATTGCGATCATCACTGAGAGTGTTGTTGAGGCTGTATTTGGGGTATTATGGACATATTTGTTATCCTTTAAAAGGAATTATCTCATTGCAATAGAGACAGTGGAAAGGAATTTCACCAGAGTAATCAGTGGGCTGATGGTAAAAGAGTAGTGAGTGAAGGTTAATCTGTTGCACTGTCAGAGAATAAGAGGTCATTGCATTGAAACTTGATGGTGATGGTGATCGTTATGTTCTACACAGACACTGAGAAGGTGATAAATTCCATGGCTTGTATTTTTTATTTTAGTCGGGGTTTTTGACTCTGGGTATTTACGTGCCTTTGAGGATAAAATCTTTAGTCACATCCTGCCTTGATATCGAGGACAATCCCTCTTACCTGAGCAGGTCAGTTAACCACTATTATTAATGTTAATACGTGATGGTGTCTGTGTGGAGAGCGTTTTCTTCTCATAGAGGGGAGTGAATGTCAGGAATTTTCAGGTGTAGAAACGTAGGGAAGGTAGATCACTGTAAGTATTTAAAGAGGAGGAAATGGATTTTTGACCTGTCAGAGAGCTGAGTGGTGGGAAGTATTGGGCATTAAAGAGAAGTCAATGCCAACATTAGACCAGTCATGATCACATACAATGTCGTGAGCATCCGTATTATCTACTCCTGTTTCTTATGTTCTCATATTCTGTCATTGGAAAGTGAATGGTTGCAATTGACTAGAAGTGCTGTTATTGAATATTTTGAGGACAGTGAGAGAAAAGTATCTGGTGAGCCATCTCTGGGCGAGATATGGGTCCGATATTCACAGGGAATCTGGGACTACAATATGACCAACAAATGAAATATCAGTTGCAGCGAGGAAACACTCTGTTAAGAGGTGAGAGGCCTCTTTTGTATCCAGCCTGGATTTCCCATCACATTTTTCAAACCACACCAAATCACACAGTGTTGAGGGACTGAATGATATCCTGTAAAACTGTGGACCAGGTGTTTGGAGCAAGTGGTCTCTATCTGCTCCTGTTCAGGTGGTTTTTAGGACTGAATTGAACATAGGAACATAGGACTGA
>NW_025149801.1:0-1356 GCF_004010195.1 Chiloscyllium plagiosum | reverse complement strand
TAAAGAAACACACCTTCAGAAAGCACAGAATCTTGCACAGAAACACTATTTAAGAAACTACAGTGACTGGGTACAGAAACACTCCATCAGAGACCACAGTGACTGGGTTCAAAAACACAACTTCAGACAGGTTACAGAAACACTCCTTCAGAGAGCACTGTGACTGGGTACAGAAACACTCCTTCAGAGAGCACAGTGACTGGGTACAGAAACACTCCTTCAGAGAGCACAGTGACTGGGTACAGAAACACTCTTTCAGGGAGCCAGTGAGTGGGTACAGAAACACTCCTTCAGAGCCGACAGTGACTGGGTACAGAAACACTCCTTCAGTGAGTATTTACAAACACTCCTTCAGAGAGGACACTGATTGGGTACAGAATCGCGCCTTCAGGGAGCACAGTGACTGGGCAAAGAAACACACCTTCAGAAAGCGCAGTTACTTTGTAAAGAAATACTCCTTCTGAGAGCACAATGACTGGGTACAGAAACACTTCGTCAGAGAGCACAGTGACTGGGTACAGGAAACATTCCTTCAGGGGACACAGTAACTGCGTACAGATACACTCCTTCAGGGAGCACAGTGACTGGGTACAGAAACACTCCATCAGGGAGCGCAGTGACTGGGTACAGAAACACTCCTTCACAGAGCACAGTGACTGGGTACAGAAATACTCTTTCAGGGAGCACAGTGACTCGATAATTTACCACATCCTTCAGAGCGCAGTGACTGGGTACAGAAACACTCCTTCAGAGAACACAGTGACTGGGTACAGAAACACTCCTTCAGAGAGCACAGTGACTGGATACAGAATCACTCCTTCAGAGAACACGGTGACTGGGTACAGGAACTCTCCTACAAAGAGCACAGTGACTGGATACAGAAACACCTCTTCAGGGAGAATAGTAAATGGGTACAGAAAAACCTCTTCAGTGAGCACAGTGAGTGGGTACACAAACACGCCTTCATGGAGCACAGTGACTGGGTACAGAATCACTCCTTCAGAGAGCACAGTGACTGGGTACAGAAACACTCCTTCAGAGAGCACAATGACAGGTTACAGAAACACTCCTTCAGGGAGCGCAGTGAATGGGTACAGAAACACTCCCTCAGAGAGCACAGTGACTGGGTACAGAAACACTCCTTCAGGGAGCGCAGTGACTGGGTACAGAAACACTCCTTCGGAGAGCACAGTGACGAGGTACAGAAACACTCCTTCAGGGAGCACAGTGACTGGGTACAGAAACAATCCTTCAGAGAGCACAGTGACTGGGTACAGGAACACTCCTTCAGATAGCACAGAGACTGGGTACAGAAACACTACATCAGAGAGCACAGTGACTGGGTACAGAAACACT
>NW_025149800.1:0-1356 GCF_004010195.1 Chiloscyllium plagiosum | reverse complement strand
ATTAGTAAAGTCGCAAGAATCCAGAGTAAGTTTAAAAATGTCAGAAATTCACGTTCATTACCTTGACCAGAATTCTAGCCCAGCAAGTGGGAAATCTGTCCCTCAATCCCCAGCATCCATGTAATCGCTTGCTCCATGTGTCCACTTGGAAACCTATGTGAAGGGATGTTCAGCCTGACAGAGACCTTGTGAGAATCCTCCACTGTCTGACCTAAAGCTGAAACAGGAGCTATCTATTCCAGCTTGGAGGGTAGCGAAGTGGAGGTGAGACAGAAAATATTAATTGGTGTAGATTCACATTGTTCTCATTGTGATTGTTTAAAAACCTGGGCTAGAAAAGACTCAAGCAGAAAGGAGCAGAAGGAGGCCATTCTAAACACCGCTCCTGCCTCGCCACGACATTCTGTACCATCAAAGCTCACGCAGCACTTTTATGTCTTTTTCCAGCATATCCATATCATCGTGTTGCCAAATGGCTAACACATATTTATCGATCTCTACCATAAATAGACATCGAAGTTATTCATCGCTGAGAGGAAAATGTTGCATTTGGGTTTTTGCATGAATGTTATACGTTTTGCAGATGAGCAGCCGAGTCTGGTCTGAACACCTTTCAAACCATAAACTAAAACTCGACTCTGATGAGATTTGCATCCACAACTTTTGAATGGCAGTCTTAAAAAAGGCGTAGAAATTCAACGCGCTTTCCATTGCACCACAGATTTGCGGCCTCACCCAGTTTTCAGCACAAAAGTTTGCCCTTAGAACGATTTCGTTCGGGACACCCACCTCACGTCCATCTGACCTCGTCACACTTTCCAGAATCTGGTCCTTAACCACGTGTGCGCTGAATCTTCAAGTGTTCGGCTACAAACTGCTGAAATGTCCCCATAACACTTAGCATTACCACACGTTCAAATAAGAAATTCCAGATGAACAACACTCTATGGGTGAAAGCGTTTTTCCTAAATCTCCTCTAAACCGATTTTCTCCTGCTTTTCATCTATGTCACTGGTTATTATTCCTTCCCGAAAAGCCTTATTCCTGTCATACATATCTATCCGCTTCATAATATGTGCATGTTAACCAGTTTCTCACTCAGCCTTCTCTGTGCTTAGTTACACAGCCCCAGCTTAGCTCAGAAACCTTCACAATGGGAATGGTCCAGCCCTTGGCATTATTTTCATCTCCTGTGAACTTCTCCGCCTGCAATCAGACGGTTCCTGCAGGCTTGCGATTACAACTAAACAATAAGTGTTCTTTGAAGAAATGCCAAAATGACTGAACAAAATCAGCAGCTCTTGTCCATCTATGATGAGAAAAGACAGTGAACGCTTCGAGTCCAATGATTCGTGT
>NW_025149799.1:255-1356 GCF_004010195.1 Chiloscyllium plagiosum | reverse complement strand
TCTGTCACTGTATAACACTGGGGTACAGTACTGTTGGGGACTGGTCTGTCACTGTATAACACAGGGGTAGAGTACTGGTGGAGACAGGTCTGTCACTGTATAACACTGGGGTGCAGTACTGGTGGGGACAGGTCTGTTACTGTATAACACTGGGGTACAGTACTGGTGGGGACAGGTCTGTCACTGTATAACATGCGTGTACAGTACCGGTGGGGACTGCTCAGTCACTGCATAACACTGGGGTACAGTACTGGTGGGAACAGGTCTGTCACTATAACACTGGGGTACAGTACAAGTGGGGACAGGACTGTCGCTGTATAACACTGGCATACAGTACTAGTGGGAACAGGTCTGTCAGTATATAACACTAGGGTACAGTACTGGTGGCGACAGGACTGTGACTGTATAACACTGGGGTACAGTACTGGTGGAGACAGGTCTGTCACTGTATAACACTGGGGTACAGTACTGGTGGGGACAGGTATAACACTGGGGTAAAGAACAAGTGGGGTACAGTACTGGTGGGGACTGGTCTGTCACTGTATAACACTGGGGTACAGTACTGGTGGGAACAGGACTGTCACTGTATAACACTAGAGTACAGTACTGGTATGGACAAGTCTGTCCCTGTATAACACTGGGGTACAGTACAGGTGGGGACAGGTGTGTAACAGAATAACACTGGGATACCCTACTGGAGGGGACAGGACTCTCATTGCATAACACTGGGGTATATTACAGGTGGGGACAGGTCTGTCCCTGTATTATACTGGGGTACAGTACCGGTGGGAACAGGATTGTCACTGTATAACACTGGGGTACAGTACTGGTGGGGACAAGTCTGTCCCTGTATAACACTGGGGTACAGTACTGGTGGGAACAGGTCTGTCACTGTGTAACACTGGGGTACAGTACTGGTGAGGACAGGACTGTCACTGTATAACACTGGGGTACAGTACTGGTGGGAACAGGACTGTCACAGTGTAACACTGGGGTACAGTACTGGTGAGGACAGGACTGTCACTGTAAACACTGGGGGTACAGTACTGGTGGGGACGGGTCTGTCCCTGTATAACACTGGGGTACAGTACCGGTGGGGAC
>NW_025149799.1:0-205 GCF_004010195.1 Chiloscyllium plagiosum | reverse complement strand
GGTACAGTCCTGGTGGGGACAGGTCTGTCAGTGTATAACACTGGGGTACAGTACTGGTGGGGACAGGACTGTCACTGTATAACACTGGGGTACAGTACTGGTGGGGACAGGTCTGTCACAGTATAATATTGGGGTACAGTACTGGTGGGGACAGATCTGTCACTGTATAACGCTGGGGTACAGTACTGGTGGGGACAGGTCTGTC
>NW_025149798.1:0-1356 GCF_004010195.1 Chiloscyllium plagiosum | reverse complement strand
AATCATTCCCCTCTCACCTCAAACATATGCCCTACCCTGGGAAAAAGTGCTTGGGTATTTACCCTATCCATGCCCCTCATAAACATCTATAAGATCACCCCCATAGCCTCCAATTCTCCAAGGAAAATATCCCTGGCCTCTTCAGCCTCTCACTGTAGGTCACAAGCATGGCAACAGCCTTGTAAATCTTCTCCAACCACTTCCAAAGTTTCACAACCTCTTTGCTATAGCAGGGAGACCAGAACTGAACACAGTATTCCAAAAGTGGCCTGAACAATGTCTTATACAGCTGCAAAATGCAACACCTCTCATTTTTATAAATAAAACTCCATCTGCCACTCCTTGGCCCACCTGAACAATTCTAATTTATAATGAACTCTCTTTCCTCTCTTATTCCCTAGAAGCTGAAAATCTCCATCCCACATACTCTCTTTCCATTTGCCGAACCTAATCCATGTTGTACCTCATCCTGAAGGGTCTGCTTCATGCTGACTAACAGGCCCACACTCAGGAGAGATCTAATTGAAACACACAGAATACTGAATGGCCTGGACATAGTGGACTTTGGGAAGATGTTTCTGTTGGTCGGAGAGACTCGGACCCGAGGACACAGCCTCAGAGTAAAGAGAAGGCCTTTTAGAACATAGATAAACATAAAACACTTCAGCCAGATAGTGATGAATCTATGGAATTCATTGCCACAGAAGGTTGCAGAGGCTAGGTCACTGAGTACATTTAAGACTGAGACATATGTTCTTGAGTACCAAGGGGATCGAGGGTTATGGAGAGAAAGCAAGAGAATGGGATTGAGAAACCTATGAGTCACAATTGAATGGTATGAGCAGACTTGATGGGCTGAATGGCCTACTTTCTGCTCCTATGTCTTATAGTCTCTTGCTGTCCTGGACACAGTCAGAAAACTGGGAACAGAAGTCAGCCATTTGGTCTTTCGAGCCTGCACCAGCATCGAACAGATCATAACTGGATATGAATCTAACTCCACCTAAGTGGATAGGCTGGGACTTTTTCACTGGAGCACAGCAGGCTGCGAGGTTTATAAAATCATGAAGGATATAGATGAGTGAACGGCGGGTCTCCTTTCTCCAGGGTGGTTTCAAGATTAGGGAGCAAAGTTTGGCGGTGAGTGGAGAAAGATTTTAAAAAGACATGAGGGGCACCAGATTTTAAAAAAAAAAACCGTGGTTTGTGTGTGGAATAAATGTCCAGAGGAAGGATGCAGGTACCGTAACAACGTTTCAAAGAAATTTGGACAAGTACATGAATAGGAAATGTTTGGAGGGATATGGGCCAAACACAGGCAGTTGGGACTAATTTAGTTTGAAAACATAGTCAGCA
>NW_025149797.1:0-1356 GCF_004010195.1 Chiloscyllium plagiosum | reverse complement strand
TCTTAAAATCCTTGTTAATATACTCTTCAGAAAACCATCAATTCCTACCTTAAGCTACTCAATGATTGACCTTCCACAGCCATACAAACAGAGAAGCACAGACTTTGTACCATCAACAATAAAGCACGGTCTACATTATCCCCACTTTCCGACACAAGAACGTAGCCGTGAATCTTATTGCATTTCAAGTGCACAACCGTGTATTTTCTCATGGTTGTGAAGTTACCATGACAACTCCTCTCTCAGGAAGTGCATTCCTGACCCCAACACCCTCTGAATGAAAAACAATCCTCAATTCCACTCCAAATCTCAAACCCTTCACTTTGAAATGTGGTCCATTGTTCTAGCCCCTTTTACAAAAAGGAACAGCTTCTGTCTGTCCATCCTATCCATGTCCCTTGGAATCCGATCCTTCTGAATCACGGCCCACTCAGGCTTCTCTGCTTCAAACTAAACAACCCGAGCTTATTCAGCCTCTCTCATAGCTGATATGCTCCATCCCAAGGAACATCCCGGTGAATCACCTCTGAGCCCCTCCACTACAATCAGATCCTTCCCGTAATGTGGTTCCCAGAAATACACACAGTATTCCATCTTGGCCAAACGAAAGTTCCGCATAGCTCTTATAATCTATGCCTTGATGAATAAAGGTTATGTTTACGGTCCCCTAAGCTTTCTCAAATTGTGTATTAACCTGTTTAGTCACATTCAGGAAAGTGTGGAGAAACACCCTCTAAGCTCCCTAGTGTGCTGCCATTCATTGAGTACTCGCTGTCCAGTTCCTTCATCCAAAGTATATCACTCCATATTTATCAAGGGTACATTACATCTGCCATTGACCTGCCCATCTGACCAATCCATCTGTATCTTCCTGTAACATAAGACCTTCCTCCTTACTGCCAAACACCCGGCCAATCTTTGTATAAAACACACACTTAATTGTCACACTCCCGCCACCTCCGTCTATATTCATCGCTGCATCATTTATGAATACCACAAAAAGTAAGGTTAAAGATCACACAACACCTGGTTACAGTCCAACAGGTTGATTCGGAGGCACTCGCTTTGAAGCGCTGCTTCTTCATCAAGGGTTATTGTGCGCTTTGAAAGCTTGTGCCTCTGAATAAAAATGCTAGACTATAACTTGGTGTTATGTGACTTTTAGAGTTGTCCACCCCAGTGTAACACCAGCACCTCCGAATTCCAAATAATAAGGGACACAGCACTGATTCCTGTGATATACCATTGGACACCGGTCTCGAGTCACACGAACAGCCTTCAACCACTACCCTCTGTCTCCAAACACTAAGTTGATTTGGATGGAACTTGGCAAGTCACTAATGAGTCATACCTGTT
>NW_025149796.1:0-1356 GCF_004010195.1 Chiloscyllium plagiosum | reverse complement strand
ATCCTCAGAGCTGATTTATATCCTCCCACTTTGTTGCAGTCACCTCCTAGGTGTGGGTGAGCCTCAAGCTCCTGCTCCAAGTTGTTCCCACACATGGTCACTCCCTTTGTGACTCGGAGCTGATTTCGAGCCTTCTACTCTACTGTTTCTCCAACTCCAAGTCCCAGTTCCCCCTCTTCCTCGCTACTGATTAATATTCTCCTGCTCTGTGCTGCTCTCTCTCAGGTTCTCTCACCTTGTGACTCCGAGGTAATGGTAGACCTCAAGCCTCAGCTGACATTTATAACATCCCATTCCGCACTGCTCTCTTACAGGATTGCTGTTGTGCCTGGAAGACAGTGGAGAAAAGGAGGATTCGAGGGGCCAGAGGATGTTACAGTGATTGAGCGAGCTGTATGGGATGGAACAGGTTATCTGGGGAGCTCGGCAGACCTGCAGCAAATAACGAAGTTTACTTGAAGATACAGTGAGAGTTGCAGACACTGAAGGCGGCAAAGGAAATAGAAAGATGGTGGCTTGTTCATGACGGAGCTTTGTGGAGTCAAAAGGGCTTTTTCTGAGCTGTTTATATAGATGTGTAGACTTCAAAAAATCCAAATTGAGAGCCAGCAAGTCTTGTTTGGTACTAGAGTCTGTTGAATGTTACAGAGTTGGAAGACTTGCAGTAACTGGGGGGAATATAAACCTTTGGAGTACTGGTGGTGTTCAAGGACCCCCAGGACATGGGGAGGTGCAGAGAATGGGAGCATTCTAAATAGTGGGATTGAAGGAGATGGAAGTCCTGAGATGGATAAGGAGGATGAAAGTGCCAATTTAGCACATGCAACCATTGTAATTATAGAGATTTCAGGAAGGGAACCTGTGCTGTCATTGAGTACAGTTAGATGGAGAGTTACAGAAACTGAAGGGGTTACAAATTTAAAAAGGGAGAGATTTTAGGTGGTCAGAAGTTTAAAAAGAATAAAGAAATTTTAGAGATCTCTAGCACAGATGGGAATGGAGGGGGTGAGATATCGTGAGGAACTGTAAGAGTTATAAATCGGGAAGGATGGCAGATATAAAAGGAAGAGCTGCATTGTCTGTATGCAGTTACAGACATAAGGAGTGTTGTAGTGCCTGCCGGAGGGGACACAGATAACAACAGTTCCAACAGTGGCTCAGGAAGGCAGCTCACCACCACCTTCTCAGGGACAACTCCAAATCAACAATAAATGCTGGGTCAGCCAACAAAGCTCATGTTCATAAATGAATGAAGGAATAAAAGATCTACAAGTAGCACTGAGGTCAATCATAAAGGCTCTTTCAACAGCACTTCACAAACCTGGAAGCACTATAACCTGGAAGTACATTAGTTCC
>NW_025149795.1:0-1356 GCF_004010195.1 Chiloscyllium plagiosum | reverse complement strand
TGTCCTCGGATTTTGCCTGTCCTCGGATGCTGCATGAACTGCTGTGCTTTTCCAGCACCACTGATCCAGAATCTGGTTTCCAGCATATGCAGTCATTGTTTTTACCTCAATGTCCTGAACTGTCAATTTACTGTGGTTAGTAAAAAAAACATCACTGAGAAAAATTGCTCGAATTAAAATTGAACGGCTCCCCTTAGTTTATCAAACCAATGCCATTTAATATCTATGATGTAATTTTATTAAATGAGTTCCGCTGTGTAATTTATAATGTTTGACTTAACTTTCATTATTGCCAAAGAAAACAATCAATTTGCTGTCGCAAAGCAAAAGTAAACATCTGTGCTGAGCACATTACTATTAAAAAAAACACGTTCCTAAACTCTGTACATATGCAATCATGTTCTCAGCATCTGTGGAGATATTTTTTGTACTAAACTATTTAGGAATCCACAGTAAGTAATATTGTATTTACCTGTAAATGCTATTCAAGCATCTTTTTCAATTGTTTCTAATTGCTGACACAGATCAGAACAAGGATACATTTGCACTTTCAAAAAATTGGAAAGCTATTATAATCCAATTATTCAGTCTGGCATTTTTTTTAAAAAGCGTGCGACGGGGTAAGCCAAAAAAGAGAAATTTCATAGTTGTATCAAGTTACATGTCACAGCAAATGTATTTAAACGTTTAAAGAGGAGAACTGAAAGTATCTTCCAGAAAAGAGGAAACAAAACTAAGTTCAGGAGAGTAAATTAAGTTTGATTGAGCATAAAAGAACACAAAGAACAAAAGAGAAATACATTGCAGGAACAAGCCATTCACCTCGCTCAGCCTCTGTCAATCATCATGCTCTAACTAAACTAAAAAAAAACTTCTGACTTATTCTGTCCATATCCCTCCATTCCTTCCCTATTCATATCTCTTAAATGTCGCCAACGGATGTCTCTTAAATGTCGCCAACGTGTCTGCTTCCACCATCCCTTCTGGCAGTACATTCCAGCCTCCTACCACTTTCTGGGTGGAAAAATTCCCTCACATTTTCCAACTTTCAGCTTGAGTATCAGAGTTGAACAGCTGACAAAGCAGTAGAAAGAAGTTGATTACTTCTTCGTATCTGTTCAATCAAGGCTGATCTGCTACTTAACTCTTTGCCAGCAAATATTCCAACCTGTATTGGCTAACGTTAGCAAAGTTAACTTTGCAATATTCATTTGATAACTATTATTTGCCACTTCCAGTCGTCTGCCACATTTTAGTGAAGAATATGTGACACTGTAGATTCAGAATTAATAGCTACTCATGAACTGAATGGATCAACAAAGGTAAAATGTGACACACGAAGGAAGCAGCAATGAC
>NW_025149794.1:0-1356 GCF_004010195.1 Chiloscyllium plagiosum | reverse complement strand
ATCCAGTCTTTTTCCCAGAGTGGGTCCTAATCCATCCCAAAACCCTCCACATGTGTTGGCAGCTGTTACACCGAGTCTACGTGACATCAATCTCAGTTTCGGTGATTCTCGGCAAACACGAACTGTTCTGAGCAGCTCGATCGGGCCTCTGGCCCCACTGTGATCCTGCGGGGGAGCAGTAATCATCTTCATCTCCTACGGAAAGGATCGGCGCTTCAAAATAAAACGGACAGAAAGAAAGATAGGCTTGTGTGTCAAGATATGTGGAGGTAATTGCTTTCTGACCTGGTCAGTAAACCTTACTCTGTATATCCCCGCACATTCTAGCTGTTGTGGTGAAAGGGAATACAAGTGCAATTAATTGCCATCTACGCTTTTATTCGATATGTGTCTTCCTTGTTCTGAATATGCAGGGAGTTTCCAGCACTGATGGTCACCATTTCTAAGAGTGCATACCGCGGGCCCTGATCTTTTCTGGAGAGTAGCAGTATCAGTTTGTGCGAAAGTGGCCCAGTACAAAAGCTTAGAAGAAACATTGCTGTTCCCTCTTTCCGGGCGACAGTCTTTCATATCATGATCGATGGGGTTTTATTGCATTCTCATCAGCAAACCTTGTTTTGAATTTACTCGCCCAATAATACTGTAGCGGTGAAAAGAATATAATTCCGAATACCTGCTGCGGGAAATTCATTTTTAAATTTCTATAGTGCATACCGCGGGCCCTGATCTTTTCTGGAGAGTAGCAGTATCAGTTTGTGCGAAAGTGGCCCAGTACAAAGCTTAGAAGAAACATTGCTGTTCCCTCTTTCCGGACGACAGTCTTTCATATCATGATCGATGGGGCTTTATTGTATTCTCATCAGCAAACCTTGTTTTGAATTTACTCGCCCAATAATACTGTAGCGGTGAAAAGAATATAATTCCGAATACCTGCTGCGGGAAATTCATTTTTAAATTTCTATTCGCAGTGGTCCTTCATATGTGGCGATGTCTATATCCTGTTTAAGAGTGCCGTTACTTATGTTCCTCTGTCTTGGCGCTGCAGGGAAAATTGTCTGCGCCTGGATATTTCAAAATGGTATTCTTTATTTTTTCAATCATGTCCTCTTTAAGGACACAGTTACCGGGCACTGATCTTTTCTGTAACAACAGTACCGCATTTGCTTTACATGCGAAGGTGGCCTGGATCAGTAGCAAGGAGAGCATTCATTTCCTTTTGTCACAGCGAATACTGGATTCATGATGTTAGTCTCTGTCAAATGTATCCGAAATGTGCTCTGAAAGCTTCATTTGAACGCTGTCTGGCGTTTCTCAACGTGTGTAAACCAAAACCAGAAATCCTCAATCATAGTTTGG